>NC_092370.1:155411533-155531342 GCF_030028105.1 Mobula birostris
AAAGATTATGGGTAAGTTGGTGTAATTGGCTGATGTAAATGGTGGGGAATAAAAAAGGAAGACAGGGTACAGATATATTATGGGATTGTTTTGAGAGCCTACATGGAACCATAATAGACTTGATGGGTCAAAAGCTTTCTTCTGCTTTTAAGGAGATGGAACTAAACTTCCTCAGTCAGAGCATAGTACTGGATTCCTTTACCCAAAGACAGCTGTTGAAGCTTACTGAGAGAGTATATTCAAGGATATTCTAAGATGTTGAGTAAATAGAGGCACTGAGAAAACTTAACTCACCTGAATAACAGAACTGGTTTGATGGCGCCCAAGCTGGACTTAGCTTGTTTCTGTTTCTTATGCCACTACCATTGCTTCCTGCGGCCCAGGACTGACTTCGTCTCGCACCTGTGGGGACCATGGGTTGCTCCCTCATCGAGGGAATCACTTGCCACTCTGTCAGTGCACACTGCCTGACCCTTGTCTGTGCTGCTGGTGAAATGGCTGCCTACGCTCTGTTACGAGACTGAATCTGCTTTTTGCCTCAGCAGTTTTCCCTCAGTTAAGTGTGTACGAATCCTAAGAGAATATTGACCAACGTCATTTGTCTTTAGGAATGGCTGCCAGAGAGACAGAGTCTGCTGATGATATATGGGAGAGGATATGTTCTGGACTGCCAGCTCAGATGATGGACGTGAATGAAACCGATTCCCCAGTCAGAGAGTGCTTCCCAGAATCCTTCTCTGAAATATTCAGCCCGATTCCCGTCACAGTGCCAGACGTAGATTTGATGAGCAACAAGAATCATGCAGAGGAAGGGAATCTTTGGGCACCCATGGCTGATTCACAGCAATATCTGGCAACACTGGGTGAGTGCGATGCAGGGTTTTTTTTACAGCAGACTCCCTCTTATCCTCAGTGGGGATACAGAATCGAACCTGCTCTAGCATTGGGTTGCATTGGTTTATTATTGTAAAGTGTGCCAAGACACAGTGAAAAACTTTGCTGCATGCCGTCCAGATAGATCAAAAGTGCACTGAGGCAGAAACCAACGCAGAATACAATGTTGAGCAACCTGACCTTTGTTTCTTACCATAGTAACATAGAACCGTGAACTATACAGCAGAGAAATAGGCCCACAATATCTGTGCTGAGCATGAAGCCAAATTAAACTAATCCCTTCCACCTGACCGCACCCCCTCTCCATTCCACTGCTCCTCAGTCCGCTCTCTCCTCTATTCCTCCTGGCAGCACATTCCACTCCCACATCACACTCCATGTTAAAAAAACACTTTCCATACATGTCCCCTTTAAGCTTTCCCACTCTCACCTTAAAGCTATGCCCTCTAGTATGAAACATTTCTACCCTGAGGAAAGGATCCTGGTTGTATTTGCCTCTCATAATTTTGACACACTTATCAGGTCAGTCCTTAGCCTCTGATGTTCAAGAGGAAGAAATCCCAGCCTCACCAGCCTCCTCCTATAACTAACACGCCATCATCCAGGCAACACCCTGGTAAACCCCTCTGCTAACATCTCCTTGTTGCCTAGACCACAGCAGGCAAGTGGAGATGCAAAGAGATCATCCTAGTTCGAGACCCTTGGGAAGCTGCTGTGTTCTACTGGTCCATTTCTGCTTGCATTGAGTATGAGGTATTGTTGATGCATTCCATGAGCAGTTACTACCCCTCAGCCATCAGGCGCCTGAACCAGAGAGGATAATGTCTCTCCATCTGCCCTATCACTGAAATGTCCCCACAACCAGTGGACTCACTTTCAAGGACTCCTCATCTCGTGTTCTTGATATTTATTGCCTGTTTATTTATTGTTGTGATTTCTTTCTTTTTGTATTTGCACAGTTTGTTGTCTTTTGCTGGCTGAACGTCCAAATTGTTGTGGTCTTTCATTGATTCTATTATAGTTATTACTCTATTATGGATTTTTTGAGTATGCCTGCAAGAAAATGAATCTCAAGGTAGTTTATGGTGACATGTATTCAGTTTGGACTTTGACTTTTACTGCCTGGTACTCGGTTTGGTAGTTCCATCTGTGTGCTGGTGCATTGTGAACTTTAGAGTCATAGATATAACCTTCAGCCCAACAACTTCATGCCAAACATCAACTCCCTGTTTACATGAATCTTAATTTTATTTTAGCACATTCTCATAAGATCTGCACAGATCCTGCTGCTCATTTGAGGCAATTTACTATGGCCAGCATGCCTTTAGGATGTGGGGGCGGCAGCACCTGGGGGGATCTTGTGTGGTCACAGGGAAACCATGCGAACTCCACACGGAAAGCACCCAAGTACAGGATTGGGCCCAGCAATTTGGCATTGTGAGGTAGTGGCTCTACTAGCTCTGCCACTGTACGTATAGCTCTGTTTTAAAACTTGTACTCTATTTAACTTAGTGAGGTCTGAATGTTCTCTTGCGCTTACTGTGGCTAATGTAGTCTTAGTACTGTTGTGCTGTGTGAGAAGAGATTGGTTTGTCTAGATTTATTTTCTTCAGAATTAATAAAATGTTGGTGTGAGTTGACTGTGATGTATAAAATCATCAGAGATCTAGGGATAAAGAGAAAGGGCCCATAAGCAGAGAGCTAGTCCTGAGGTAGTTGTTGAAAGGCTTAGAGTAAATTGTGAGGCAAATATTTTTAAATTCAAGAAGGTTCTAGAACACACTGCTGAGAGGATGTTGAAGATGCAAACTTTTACCAATACTTAAAAGGTACCTGGTGACCACTTGAGGAGCTGTAGGTACAAGAGCTGGGAAGTGGGAGTAATCTGTTTTTGGTCATTGTAGACATCATGAGCTGATTGGCAGGCACACGTTTCTAATATTACACTGTACATGGAGAAAGCCTGCCCAGTTTTTAAACACCTAACTAGTGTGTGTACAAATAGGCATTTGGGAGACCAGCGGTATGGATTTAGCCAGGGCTAAAACGTGTGGAGAGTTAATGAGAGAATTGACCCATCACTTTATTATTCACACCTGGCATCTGGGCTGTGAAATGGTGCTGAATAATGATGGGATGCTGTTCATCTGCTTTAAAGAAGTGATTTTCCCCAGGGTTGGTATTAGAATTCCTGCTCATTTTGTTCTGTTGCTGATTGATCCTTCGTAACTGCGCAGAGTTCCAGTTTTACAGGTAAGTAGCTGAAGTAGGCAGGTGGGGACAGAAACAGACATCACACTTCAGCCCGTTCAAGTATGAAGCAGATGAAATTTCTTTCTTTCTTTCTTTATCAATCTTTTTATTAATTTTTTTAAAGTACATATATACAAACAAGAGGATAATTATCTCAAATATTTATATCGATAACAATATATATAAAAGGTAAAATAAACATTATCAAGATCATACATAGTATTAATCTAATAATATATAATAAAAATAATCAATTCTCCTCTTATCATTTCATAAAAAGAAAATAGAGATAAAGAAATTTATATATATATAAAAACTCCACTATTCTCTATAAACAAAAGCAAAAAGTAAAAAAAAGAAAAGAAAAAAAAAGGGACTGGGCAGCCCATACTGAGAGTAAAAGCAAGAAGAAAGAGAAACTTTCTGATCAAATCCAAAGTTTCAAGAAAGTAACTGGAAGAGCAATAAATCAGACCATATGAAAATATTGAATAAAAGGTCGCCAAGTTTCTTCAAATTTAAAGGATGTATCAAATGTCTGACTTCTTATTTTCTCTAAACTTAGACAGGACATAATGGAGGAAAACCAATAAAGGTAGGTGGATTAGAATCCTTCCATTTAAGCAAAATGGCTCTCCTAGCCAATGAAGTTGTAAAAGCTATCATCCGTTGAGCAGAAACAGGAATATATCCTGCTCCCGGTGGAATGATCTCAAAAATTGCTGTAAATAAATTCGGTTGTAGGTCCAAATTCAAGACTTCTGATAAAGTTTTAAAGACATCTTTCCAAAAATTATCTATCTTGATACAAGACCAAAACGTATGAGTTAAAGTAGCCACCTCAATATTACCTCTGTTGCAAATAGGATTAATATTGGGAAAAATACAGGCTAATTTATCCTTTGACATGTGTGCCCCATGTACTACCTTGACCTGTATCAAGGAATGACGGGCACAAATAGATGAAGTATTTACCAAATGAAAAATCTTATCCCACTGTTTATCTGAAAGTGACTCTCGAAATTCCAATTCCCACGCACCTTTAATTTTATCGTTGGATACCTTTTGCAAATTCAATAACCATTTATAAATTAAAGCCATCAGTCCTTTTTGAAATGGTTTAACCTGAAAAAGAGTATCTATCATATTGGGTGGATAAACAGAGGGAAAATGTGGAAGTAAACTACGTAAAAAATTCCTAATTTATAAACATCTAAAAAAGTGTGCATTAGATAAGTCATATTTGTCCACTAACTGAGTGAAAGACATTAAACAATCCCCCATAAACAAATCTGAAAAAGTTATCAGATGAAATTTAATACAAACGTTTTTGGTGATAACCTTGAAAAACTGAGGTCAGCATAGTGACGCAGTTAGCTTTCTCCCAGTGTCATCAGCAAAATTACTAACCATGCCAGTCCGTTCTCATCCAAATTGTTTATATAAAAGACCAGCTGTAATTGGCCCCATGACACAGGTCACTTGTCCACAAAGCAATCTTCCACCGTCATTCTGTGCTTCCTGTTATCAAGCTAATAATGTATCCACTTAGCTAGCACTTCCTATGTGATCTAATCTTCTAGACTAGCTTTCTATGCAGGACGTTGTCAGAGGCCTTACTAGCATCCATATAGACAGTGTCCACCACCCTACCCACATCATTCTTCATAGTTACCTCTTCATAAAGATTTTAACAGATTTATGAGTCTTGATTTCTTCTCAATATTTTTATTGATTTGATTTCTATATATATAAGAATATGGAGTTCAAGAGAATACATATTATAAAACAAAAAACAAAATATAATAATACCAGATACGGTATATTGAATCACATTAACGAACTCCTTACTCTATATTCACATGGATTAGATTAGTTCGTATATTAGAATATAAAAAATTTTCTTAAAGAAAAAAAAGATCTACACCCACTACCAAAGCCGAAGCTGTTTGGGGGGAAAAAAAAGAAAAGAGAAACTTATCAGATAATAAAGTATGCTATTAACTGCCTTCTGTACTTCAACAAGAAATCAAAGATTATGAAAATAATTTAAAAACGGCCCCCACAAATTTTGAAAATCTTGGTTAGATTCAGAAGTTGAACAGCGAATCTTTTCTAAATTTAGGCATGTCATAACATCCCGTAACCACTGAGCATGATTAGGCGGAACAGCATCCTTCCATTTAAACAGAAGTGTCCTTCTAGTCATAAGAGAGATAAAAGCCAGAATGTGCAGATCAGATGTCTTCAAAATGATATCTTTCCTTCCAACAATACCAAATAGGGCAGTCAAAGGATTAGGCTTAAAATTTACTTTAAAGAGTAGAGAAAAAGTTTGAAATATTTCCTTCCAATATTTTCCAAGACTTGGGCAAGTCCAAAACATGAGAAACAGGAAAGGTATGGCCACATTAGTGGGATTGTATTACAGACCACCCAATAGTCAATGAGAATTGGAAGAGCAAATCTGCAGAGAGATAGGAGGCAACTGCAGGAAACATAAAGTTGTGGTGATAGGGGATTTTAATTTTCCATATATTGATTGGGACTCCCATAGTGTTAGGGGTCTAGATGGTTTAGAGTTTGTAAAATGTGTTCAGGAAAGTTTTCTAAATCAATATATAGAGGGACCAACTAGAGGGGATGCAATATTGGATCTCCTGTTAGGAAACGAGTTAGGACAAGTGACAGAAGTCTGTGTAGGGGAGCACTTTGGTTCCAGTAATCATAACACCATCAGTTTCAACTTGATCATAGACAAGGATAGATTTGGTCCTAGGGTTGAGGTTCTTAACTGGAAGAAGGCCAAATTTGAAGAAATGAGAAAGGATCTAAAAAGCGTGGATTGGGACAGGTTGTTCTCTGGCAAAGATGTGATCGGTAGGTGGGAAGCCTTCAAAGGAGAAATTTTGAGAGTGCAGAGTTTGTATGTTCCTGTCAGGATTAAAGGCAAAGTGAATAGGAATAAGGAACTTTGGTTCTCAAGGGATATTGCAACTCTGGTAAAGAAGAGGGAGTTGTATGACATGTACAGGAAGCAGGGAGTAAATAAGGTGCTTGAGGAGTATAAGAAGTGCAAGAAAATACTTAAGAAAGAAATCGGGAGGGCTAAAAGAAGACATGAGGTTGCCTTGGCAGTCAAAGTGAAGGATAATCCAAAGAGCTTTTACAGTTATATTAAGAGCAAAAGGATTGTAAGGGATAAAATTGGTCCTCTTGAAGATCAGAGTGGTCGGCTATGTGCGGAACCAAAGGAAATGGGGGAGATTTTAAATAGGTTTTTTGCGTCTGTATTTACTAAGGAAACTGGCATGAAGTCTATGGAATTAAGGGAAACAAGTAGTGAAACCATGGAAACTGTACAGATCGAAAAGGAGGAGGTCCTTGCTGTCTTGAGGAAAATTAAAGTGGATAAATCCCCGGGACCTGACAGGGTGTTCCCTCAGACCTTGAAGGAGACTAGTGTTGAACTTTCAGGAGCCCTGGCAGAAATATTTTAAATGTCGCTGTCTACAGGTGAGGTGCCGGAGGATTGGAGAGTGGCTCATGTTGTTCCGTTGTTTAAAAAAGGATCAAAAAGTAATCCGGGAAATTATAGCCCAGTAAGTTTAACATCGGTAGTAGGTAAGTTATTGGAGGGAGTACTAAGAGACAGAATCTACAAGCATTTGGATAGACAGGGACTTATTAGGGAGAGCCAACATGGCTTTGTGCGTGGTAGGTCATGTTTGACCAATCTATTGGAGTTTTTTGAGGAGGTTACCAGGAAAGTGGATGAAGGGAAGGCAGTGGATATTGTCTACATGGACTTCAGTAAGGCCTTTGACAAGGTCCCGCATGGGAGGTTAGTTAGGAAAATTCAGTCGCTAGGTATACATGGAGAGGTGGTAAATTGGATTAGACATTGGCTCAATGGAAGAAGCCAAAGAGTGGTAATAGAGAATTGCTTCTCCGAGTGGAGGCCTGTGACTAGCGGTGTGCCACAGGGATCAGTGCTGGGTCCATTGTTATTTGTCATCTATATCAGTGATCTGGATGATAATGTGGTAAATTGGATCAGCAAATTTGCTGATGATACAAAGATTGGAGGTGTAGTAGACAGTGAGGAAGGTTTTCAGAGCCTGCAGAGGGACTTGGACCAGCTGGAAAAATCGGCTGAAAAATGGCAGATGGAGTTTAATACAGACAAGTGTGAGGTATTGCATGTTGGAAGGACAAACCAAGGTAGAACATACAGGGTTAATGGTACGGCACTGAGGAGTGCAGTGGAACAGAGGGATCTGGGAATACAGATACAAAATTCCCTAAAAGTGGCGTCACAGGTAGATAGGGTCATAAAGAGAGCTTTTGGTACATTGGCCTTTATTAATCAAAGTACTGAGTACAAGAGCTGGAATGTTATGATGAGGTTGTATAAGGCATTGGTGAGGCCGAATCTGGAGTATTGTGTTCAGTTTTGGTCACCAAATTACAGGAAGGATATAAATAAGGTTGAAAGAGTGCAGAGAAGGTTTACAAGGATGTTGCCGGGACTTGAGAAACTCAGTTACAGAGAAAGGTTGAATAGGTTAGGACTTTATTCCCTGGAGCGTAGAAGAATGAGGGGAGATTTGATAGAGGTATATAAAATTATGATGGGTATAGATAGAGTGAATGCAAGCAGGCTTTTTCCACTGAGGCAAGGGGAGAAAAAAACCAGAGAACATGGGTTAAGGGTGAGGGGGGAAAAGTTTAAAGGGAACATTAGGGGGGGGGCTTCTTCACACAGAGAGTGGTGGGAGTATGGAATGAACTGCCAGACGAGGTGGTAAATGCGGGTTCTTTTTTAACATTTAAGAATAAATTGGACAGATACATGGATAGGAGGCGTATGGAGGGATATGGTCCGTGTGCAAGTCAGTGGGACTAGGCAGAAAATGGTTCGGCACAGCTAAGAAGGGCCAAAAGGCCTGTTTCTGTGCTGTAGTTTCTATTGTTCTATGGTTCTATGTGAATAAGTGAAGCTTCTCCATTGTTACACCTATCACAATAGGGAGATATATCTCTATAAAAACGAGATAATTTATCCTTGGTCATATAGCCCTATGAACCACTTTAAATTGTAGGAGGGAATGATGAGCACATAGCGATGAAGTATTAACCAATTTAAAAATCTCATTCCAAGTTTCTTCAGAAATTGAGGTCTGTAAGTCTTGTTCCCAAAGATTTTTAATCTTGTCTAAAGAATTCCCAACAACATATCATAAATAGTAGATATTGAACCATTATAGAATGGTTTCATATTAAGAATTTCATCTAGTATGTTCTTATCAGGTCTATTGGGAAATGTATATAATTGACATCACAGAAAATCTCTTAATTTTGTAAGTACCAAAAAAAATGGGTTTTTGGTAAATTGTATTTAGTTGACAATTGTTCAAACAAAGAAAGACTTCCTCCCACAAACAGATCCCGGAAATGTGTAATGCCCAATCCTTCCCATTGTTTAAAATCTGCATCAGTCATAGAAGGCTTAAAAAAATAATTTTAAAAAATGGGACTAGAAAAGGAGAATCTCAATAAACCAAAGTGTTTTCCAAATTGTATTCAAATTCTTAAAGTATGTTTGACTACCATATTTTTAGTTATCTTACTTAAGGATAAAGGAAGTGAAGATCCCAATAGGGAGATAATAGAAAATTTATTAACCGAGTTAGCTTCTAAAGAAACCCACCCGGGACAGTCCTCGTGGTTAATATAGTATCACCAAAACGTGAGATTCCGTATATTAGCTGCCCAGTAATAAAACCTAAAATTTGGTAAAGCTAAAACTCCATTCTTTTTAACTTTCTGGAGATGGACTTTATTCAGTCGAGGATGTTTATTTTTCCATATGTAGGAGGATAAAATAGAGTCAAGAGAGTCAAAAAAGGATTTAGGAATAAAAATGGGTAATGCCTGAAAGAGATATATAAATTTAGGTAAAACGTTCATTTAGAATTAATTCAGCCAATCAATGATAACAAAAGGGGTGACCAATTTGATAATATTCTTTTTATATAATTTTATAAAGTAAGAAAATTTTCTTCAAATAAGTATTTATAATTCTTAGTAATTGGTACACCCAAATAAGTGAATTGGTTTCTTACAATTTTAAAAGGATGGTTAATATCAGTTAATGGCAAATTATTCAAAGGAAAAATTTCACTCTTGTGTAGGTTCAGTTTATATCCAGAAAATTGACTAAAACAAGATAGTAAAGAAAGCTCAGAAAGAAATGAAGTTTCAACGTTAGAAATGTAAAGCAATAAATCACCCGCATAAAGTGAAATTTTGTGGATAGTACCCTTCCGTAAAATACCAGTGATATCGTTAGATTCTCGAAAAGCAATAGCTAAAGGTTCTAAAGCCAGGTCAAAGAGCAAAGAACTCAAAGGACAACCTTGTCTGGTTCCACGTTGAGGTCAAAATGGTTTCGAATTCTGAGAGTTAGTAAGAACCCGAGCAAAAGGAGATAAATACAGTAATTTAATCCGTTGAATAAAGTTGGACTCAAAATTAAATTTTTCTAAAATTTTAAATAAATAATGCCATTTAACCCGATCAAAAGCCTTCTCAGCATCTAAGGATATCACACGCTCCGATATCTCTTTAGAAGGAGAATAAGTAACATTTAATAATCAACAAATATTAAAATGAGAATGTCAATTTTTAATAAAACCAGTCTGATCGTCAGAAATGACAGATGGTAAGATATTTTCCATCCTACGGGCCAGAGCTTTAGATAAAATTTTAGCATCAACATTAAGTAAAGAAATTGGTCTATATGAAGAACATTCAGTTGGATTCTTATTCTTTTTAAGGATAAGCGAAATAGAGGCTTCGTAAAAGGATTGCGGTAACCTACCTAACTTAAAAGAATCTGAAAAAACTGAACATAAATGGGCTATGAGCAAGGAAGAAAAAGCCTTATAAAATTCTCCAGAAAATCCGTCAGGACCTGGAGCTTTCCCTGAATGCAACAAACGTACAGCTTCGGCTATTTCTTCGTGAGAAATACATTGATCCAACTGTTTTCAGTCATCAACAGAAAGCGTAGGGATATTTATTTTGTCTAAAAAGTTATCCATTATAGTATTATCTTTAAGAAGATCAGAGCCATAAAGTTTAGAATAATATTCTGTAAAAGTATCATTGATTTCTAAATGATCAGTTGTCCTAGTACCGTTAGGTTTATAAATTTCTTTAATCTGTCGTTTAGCACTAGAAGTTTTAATTTGGTTAGCCAATAATTTACCTGTTTTATCCCCATGGATATAAAATTGACTTTTACCCTTTAAAAGTTGAGTTTCAATAGGGTATGTTAATAAAAAACATCATACTTGGCTTTAATTTCAACCCGTCTTTTATATACAGCAGGATCTGAGGTCAAAGCATATTCTTCATCTAATTGTCTCAGCTAGTCGGCTAAATTAATTCTCTCTTTATTAGCTTTTATCTTAACACTTGCAGTATAAGAAATGATTTGTCCTCAAATATATGCTTTAAAGGCGTCCCATATGACAAGGCTAGAAGTCTCCTCCACCGTATTCTCTTCAAAAAAAAGAGTGATTTGTCTCTCCAAAAACTTAAAAATCCTTGCCAGATAACAGAGTTAAACTAAAATGCCAGAATCTGTTTGTCTGAGGAAAACCAGGAAGATTTATGGATAAAAGCACAGGAGCATGGTCAGAGATAGCAATCTCTTTACATCCACAAAATCAAACTAATGGAATCATTTGGTTATCAATAAAAAAATAGTCAATTCTGGAATACGTATGATGAACATGGCATGGAGAAATATGAGTATTCTCTATCTGTTGGATGTAAGAAATGCCATAAATCAACAATACCACAATTTGTTAAAAATGAATGGATTAACGAAGCTGATTTATTAAGTGTCGCTGGATTAGAAGAGGACTGATCTACGACTGGGTCTAACCAGCAATTAAAGTCTCCTGCCATCACCAATGAGTACACACTCAGATCAGGCTAAAACGAAAAAAAATTGCTCAAAGAGTCTGGATCATCTATATTTGGGGCATAAACATTGGCAAATACCAACAATTTATCCTCTAGTTTCCCTGATAGTATAACAAAACGTCCATTAGTATCAGAAACAACTTGTGTTGAACAAAAGGAACTGTATTTTCTATAAAAACCGAGACACCCTAACTTTGGAAAATGCAATTCTCTCCATCGGCTAAAAAGGCATGAATTATCAGAATTACGTACGTGTGTTTCTTGTAAGAAAATAATTGGGACCTTAAGTTTTTTAATATAGGCAAAAATCTTATTTCGTTTCAAAGGATGATTTAATCCTTTCACGTTAAGACTAAGTTAATTTAGTATTATAGTCCATTTTATTATTTTAAAAAGAAATTAAAAGGATAATCCTTAAGCAGATTAATAAAACTAAGCAATGACCTATGAGATGAGATAACCAAACAACAGGTTTGGCTGAAAGTCCCAAGCAGCTTCCAAGGAAAACAACCCAACACTCTCCCCCCTCCCCCCTCCCAAAGAGAGAAAGTCGACCATAGAAAGTCGACACCTACAACTAATGACACCCCCCCAAAAATCCTGTTGGCTTAGCTCCAAATAAATTACAAGGTTAGAATATTCCAACCCAGTCAAAACAGCAGATAGTGAAGAGACAATTAATTCTGGTATAAAAAAAACTCTTGAAAAGTAAGTTTAATAAATAATAATATAGACACACAGAATATTGACTCATTAAAATCTTAATTTCAAAGTAAGACCTTAAGAGGTTCTTAAAAGAAAATTGACTACAAGATTTACCAGAGGCAAAATACACAATTATTTATGTAAGTTTTGTTGAACAGCTCTAACGTGACACTTTTAAACTTAACAAAGTAATAGCACATTAAAGTTTTATTCTCAAAATAAAGGAAAGAGTTAAGTACAAAGTTTAGCAAAGGTGAAGTAAACAGTTATTCATGTAGCAACTAATAAGCAGTCATTTTACTGACTCTAAATTTTCCTCAGACGGAAACGGAACCGTTTTGGTGATCCATCTTGCAGTGTAATTCTGAGCTTCGCCGGGGACCGTAGCGAAGGTTTAAAGTCTTTGTTGTAGAATTCTGACATGACGTTTTTGAACTTAGCACGTTCCCTCATAGTATCCGGTGAGAAATCTTCAACAATTCTAATCTTTTTTCCATTAAGGTCAATCATACCATTCCGACAAGATTCACGAATTATAGGATTCTTTGTTTGAAACTCATGAAAAGCGATTAGCACTGAACATGAAAAGCGATTAGCACTGAACGAGGTTTGCTTGTAAGCATTCTGTCCGCAGGTATTCTATGAGCTCGGTGGATCATTGGTACCGATTTTAAAATATCAGGAAATAGCTGAACCAGAAGGTTTGCCAAAAATTCTGGTCAATCACCTTCAGTTAACTCTTCAAGACCAAGAATTCGTACATTATTCCTTCTACTTCTGTTTTCTAAATCAATAATCTTCTGTCTTAGTTCATCGTTAACCTCGGATTGTTTTCCAAAACGGTTTTGCAGGTCGTCCATTTTCTCATCCAGAATCGACAGGATTTCTTCATTCTCTTTTATTCATTTATCATACTCAGTTAAGGTTTCTTGAATAGAATCCAGTTTTGTGCTTAATTGCTTAATTTCAAAGCCAAGTTGTTGAAACTCTTCAGCAGATTCCTTGCTGAATCGCTGAAATTCCTCGGAGGATTCTTTTCTGAATCGCTGCAATTCCTCAGACGCTTCCTTTCTGTGGTTTTGCATCAGTTCAACAATAGAATCCAAAGAAGTAGAAGGATCTTCTTCTTTTTTACCTCTAGAAGTTCTCGTAGTCATAGTGTCAGATCAGGTTAGAAAGAAGGAAAAGTAAAGTAAACTAGGAGTGGCTGTAAAATGCTGTTATTCCATCCACCGCCAATAGGAAGTCCTGAGTCTTGATTTCTCATACACAAAGGTATGCTGACTACACGAATCAGTCTTTGTCTATCCAACTACTGATAGATTCCATGCTCAGAATTACCACCCCCCCCCCCAGTAACTTACTTACCAGAAACGTTAATCATCAGCTAAACGTTAATCTCCAGTCCTCCAGAACTTTGCCCATGGCTAAAGACGTTGCAAATATCTCTGCAAGGGACTCATTCTGGCTCAAGGTGTGTAATTAGTGGTGTTGCACAAAGATCCATACTGCGACCTCTGCATTTGAGACGTATATAAATTACCTGGATGAGTTAGTAAGGTTACAGATGACGTGTAGATAGGTGTTGTTGTGGAGATTGACAAAGAATACAGCGGACTATAGATCAGTTGCAGATATAGGTGGAGAAATGGCAGACAGAGTTTAGCACAGCCAAGTGTGAAGTGCTCCACCTTGGGAGATCAGAATCAGGTTTAATATCACTGGTTTATGTTGTGAAATTTGTTAAGTGGAAGCTGTACATTACAGTACATAATAAAAACTGAATTACAGTAACAAATGTGTCTGTCTGTCTTGGTACCATATCCAATGCAGACTTTGGTGACCATGGTTTTCCATATGGATCTATCCTTCGTTTTTTGGATGACTTCCATTTCCTCGATGTGTAGCCACCTGGCTATACTTTTGATGTACATAAGCCGAGGTCTTCCTCTAGGTTTACTCCCCTCAGTCTTTCCAGAGAGTATGAGTTTTTCTAGCTCATCTTTCCGCATGATGTGTCCTAGGAATCTGAGTTGTCTTTCTCTTATTGTTGGTATGAGTGATCGAACTGTTTGGGCTCTTCTGAGAACAGCTTCATTTGATGTGTGTGTGGTCCATGATATTTTTAATGTTCTCCTGTAGAACCATAATTCAGCTGCTTCTAGCCTCTTTTCCATTGCCGGAGAAATGGTCCAGCATTCACTTCCATAAGTCAGGATAGAATAAATGTAGCACTGCAGTATTCTGTTTTTAGTGTACATGCTCATCTTGCTGTCTGTTAATGTAGTCCTCATTTCTTGGAAAGCTGCTTTGTGTACATACTAAAAAGAGGAAAAAAAAATAGTGAGTTTGAGTTCATGGGTTCAATGTCCATTCAGAAATCAGATGGCAGAGGGGAAGAAGCTTTTCCTCAATCATTGAGTGTGTGTCTTCAGGCTCCTGCCCCTCCTTCTTGATGGTAGCTATGAGAAGAGGGCATGTCCTGGGTGATGGGGGCCCAGAATGATGAATGCTGATCGCTCCTTGAAGGTATCATGGATGCTGGGGAGGCTAATACCCATAATGAAGCTGACAGCATTTTACTGCTTTCTGCAGCTTATTTTGAGCCTGTGCTGTGCTCCTCCCTCCCATGCCAGATGGTGATGCAGCCAGTAGAATGCTCTTCACAGTACATCTGTAGAAATTTGGAAGTGTCTTTGGTGACATACCAAATCTCCTCAAACTCCTTATGAATTATTGTCGCTATTGTGCCTTCTTTGTATCTGCCTCAGTATATTGCACCCAGGATAGATCCTTGTTTACACAGGAACTTGTAATTACTCACACTTCCAACTTCTGATCCCTCGATGAGGACTGGTATGTGTTCCCTTATCTTACCCTTTCTGAAGTCCTCAATCAATTCTGCAGGCTTAGTGACATTGAGTGCAAGGTTCCCACTGCAACACCACTCCACCAGCTGATATATCACACTCCTTATCGTCCTCTTGTCACCGTCTCAGATTCTGCCAACAATGGTTGTACAGATGGCATCTGAGCTGTGCCCAGCCACGCAGTCATGAACATAGAGAGAGTAGAGCGGTGGGCTAAGCATGCGTACTTGAGGTGTTCCGTTGGTGATATATCAGAGAGACGGAAATATTATTTCTGACCTGCACAGAGCAAATGTAAAGAGAACACTGTCAAAGACAAGACCCTTAACAGTTTGATGAGCAGAGGGATCTTGAGCTCCAAGTCCACAGATCCCTGAAGTGGCTCCACAAGTTGTAAAGTAAGCATGAGGCATGCTTGCCTTTATTCGTTGAAGAACTGAGTTCAAGAGTCAGGAAGTTATATTGCACCTTTATCGAGATTTAGTTAGGCCACATCTGGGGTGTTGCATTATAGGAAGGATGCTGAGCTTAGAAAAGGGTGCATAAGAGGTTTAGATTAGATTATGAGGACACTCAGTCCTCATTTATTGTCATTTAGAAATGCATGCATTAAAAAATAATACAATGTTCCTCCAGAAAGATATCACAGAAACACAGGACAAACCAAGACTAAAACTGACAAAACCACATAATTATAACATATAGTTACAACAGTGCAAAGCAATACCATAATTTGATAAAGAGCAGACCATGGGCACGGTAAAAAAAAGCCCCATCATCTCACACAGACGGAAGCGCCGCAAACTTGCCGATGCATTGGAAGCACCCAACCGCAGCCGACTCTGAGTCCCTCTGAAAACTTCGAGCCTCCGACCAGCCTTCTGACACTGAGCACCATCTCTGCCGAGCACTTCGACCCCACCCCAGCAACCAAGCAACAGGCAAAGCCGAGGACTCGGGACCTTCCCCTCCGGAGATTTCGGATCACACAGTAGCAGCGGCAGCGAAGCAGGCATTTCAGAAGTTTCACCAGATGTTCCTCCGTGCTTCTCACGTCTGTCTCCATCAAATCAGGATTGTACACGGCACCCTACTTGACAAATAACAGACATCACCACTGGAGTGGCCACTGCAAGCTGCGTCGCGCCGCCACCTTCTCCTCCGCCCGATACCAGGATATTGTGCCTGACGTCAAGGGCATGATCCATAAGGAGAAGATGGGCACTTGGTGTGTTTTCTCTAGAGTGAGGGGAGATCTGATAGAGGTTTATAAGTTTATGAGATACATAGATAGAGTAGACAGACAGTATCTTTTCCTCAGGGTTGAAATATCTAATACCAGAGGGCATGGAGGTAAGGTGAGAGAAGATAAGTTTAAAAGAGATGTGCAGGGCAAGGTTTCTTTTTTATGTAATGGGTGCTTGGAATACACTGTCTGGGGTGGTAGTGGAGGTGAATATGATAGGGGCATTCAAGAAGCTCATGAATGTGCAGGAACTGGAAGGATATGGACAATGTTTAGGCAGCAAAGGTCAGTTTAGTTGGACTCGTGGGACAAAAGGCCTCTTCCTGCACTGTATTGTACTTATTTTTTATGTTAAAAAAGGACCTTGCAATTTCTTCCCCAATTTCCCACAAGTTATGATGATTTATCCACCTTAAAATGCTTAAAGCTGCTGCCAATATTTCCTCTGTGTTAACTTGTATATGGACCAAGACATAAGAATTAATTTCCTTCAGTTCCATGATCTTCTCCACAGTAAAACTGATGAGAAATCTCACCCATCTCCTGTGGCTCCAAACATAGATGATCATGCTGATCTTTAAGGGAACCTATTCTCACAACAGCCACCCTTTTACTTTGAGTATACCTGTAGAATCTCTTGAGGTTATTCTTAACCTGCCTGCTAGGTCCATCTCCTGCCCTCTTTTTGCCCTCATAGTTTTCCTCTTACATTTCTTATAATCATCATGGGATTCACTTGATCGACTACACAATCATGACCTGAGCCTTAGTATCTTCCATCAACCATGTTTCCCTCAACTTATCAGCCTTGCCCTTCACCCGAGAAGATATCACCCTCTTAAAAGCCTTCCACGTACTGGATATTCCTTTACCTGCAGGCTCACAAAGTCAACCTCGGCAAGGTTCCACCTACTATCTCCAAAGTTGGCCCTGCCATGGTAGACCAGGTTAAAGCTAACCGAATGATGGTCACTGGCGACCAGTTGACTCTTCAGTCACTCTCCCTACCCTGTTCCCTAAGAGGAGGTCCTAGTGTTGCATCCTCTCTAGAAGAGCCTTCTATATATTGATTAAGGAAACTTACTCGTACACATTCAGCAAATTACGCCTATTCAAGCCCTGCGCACTATGGGAGACCCAGTTAATATTAAGAAAGTTAAAATCACTCACTAATACTAGATTTCAAAGAAGTTTTCATTATAAGAATAAGAAGTGAGAGCATGAGGTAGCCTTATGGCTCTTCATACAAAGGGACTTGCGGTGGTCCTTCTTAACGCCCTACAAAGGATGAGAGGATCATCGCGGTCTCTCTTCCACCCATCAGAGATTCTTAATCAAAGGCACTGCATACACAGAGCCCTAAGCATTATCAGTGATCCCTCCCATCCATCCAACAATTTAGTTTCAGTGACCAGGGTTCAATTCCCGCCTCTTCCTGTAAGGAGTCTGTACGTTCACATGACTGCGTGGGTTTCCTCTGGGTGCTCCGGTTTCCTCCCACAGTCCAAAGACATACCAACTGGTAACTTAATTGGTCTTTGGAAATTTTCCCATGATCAGGCGGGGATTAAATCGGGGGATTGCTGGGCAGAAAAGGGCCGGAAGGACCTATTCCATGCTGTATGGCAATAAATAAATAAATTTCTCCTCACCTGAGTCCTAAGTGCCATCTCCCTTATTTTCAGAGTGTGTCCCTGGCCCTAGACTCCTCCATCAGGACAAACATCCTCCCTGCATGAAGGGTTGTCAGCTACGGGACATAGATCAAGTGCCAACATAAGGAAACATTTTTGATAGTGATTGGGAATGTTTTGTTGGGAAGGAAATGAGTTTCAAAAGCTAATTGAATAGGAAGAAGGGAAACGTAAGAAGTTTATGGTGAAAGAAGATGCTACAATTAACCAGCAGCTCTGCATCAGGCCAGCAAAAGCACAATGAACAAAATATCTGCTGCAGCATCCTGAGTTGCAATGTGTGTGACTGATGACATCTTTCTCCTGACCTCTTCTTTAAACCAACAGAAAATCGCCTGAGGAAACTGAAGGGTATAAACGAAGAGCCAAGTTCAAAAGGGATGCTAAAGAGCCTATCACAGGCAAAGAAAGAATGCTGGGATCGCTTCCTGCATGAGCACTATATGTCAGAGATGTACAGTGATGGATACGAGATGGACCAGAGGTAGTGTACAATCTGTAGCGGTCTGTTAGGAAGTGCAAAATAAGGAGCTATGTCCCAATTCCTCATGTTAAGCTTGATGGCAGTTTCTCTCCTCAGATGGGGTAGAAGGGGTCGGGGATGGTGGACTTTAATGCTGACGTACTTTACTACTTTGGTGGTGGGGTGGAGACCAGAGCTAATACCTGCTCTTGCTCCACCCCGCTGGCCGTTGGCTGCTTGAAATTACGAAGACACTGATGAACATCTCCAGTTATGTATTTTGAAGGCAACATAGATTGTCACTCACCCAGCAGTGTGTCGATCCAAGATTTCAAGTACCCTGTTGATGCCTCAAGATTCCTAATCCGTATTATAGTCTGAAATCCCTTGTCCCATGAATCCTGAATGTGGAAGGTGTTTCTCTGCGTCACTGGATTTAAGGTGGCCATTCCCAGAAGGCAATGGCAGGCAGGTTCTCCACAATATCTAACGTGCCATCACTTTGATCCATGCCAGGGGTCGGGAAAAGTCACTGGATGTGCTGCATTCCAGAATTACCCCTTCTGTTGCAGGGCGATAGAAATCACACAGCTAATGTCGTGTACGCAGTTAGGATTTTGTATTTCCCAGTCAGTACACTTACGACATCTTGTCCATGTAGTTGATCCTGTGACTGTTTCCTTTATTGTTGCAGTGCCATGGACTATTTCAAGCGGTGGGTGCAGCCAGACAGAGTTGCCGTAAACGCAGAGGAGATTCAGTATCTGATCAGTCCTGAAGGGCAGTCTGAGAGCCAGGAGGAGCCTGAGGGTGAAAGCTGCTCTTCCTGCGAACAGTAATGACCGACAGTGGTGTCTGCCCTGAGAAACCCGGCTCAGGCCAGACCAGAGCTCAGCAATGACCGTCATCCAGACGTGGAAATGTTGGACTGTTTGATGTGACAGCCACAAATGCAAATAATGAACTTGAGTTGTCCCAGCAGCTGAATCCTCGGAGCCCCTCTGCCCGCATCACTGTAACTGAGAGTCACCACCTTGACCCATTTCTGTCTCTGGAGCAGGAAAGACAAGAAAGGAATCCCAGAGCCGAAAGGGATTTACTGCTGTTGGGTGTACCTTATTCCAATGACCTGTATACCCCTCAGTGCAATAGTGCACCTGTATTTACAGAATTACAGGCGTTTGGAAGACTTGCAGTTGAAGAACATTTCATTGCATGCCTCAGTGATAATGCATTCGTTCAACAGCACACATTCTCCTCCTGTCTCAGCACCAGTGTTTGTGTATTGTGCAGAGAGCTACAGTCACCTTAAGTCCATCAAATATTGAAATGTTTTCCACTTTGGATAGGGAGAGTGAATTGAATCTTTGTTTAGGTTTCTCTGTATTGGGAACATGACGGCTCCCAATCCCTTGTGGATTATCTGTTTCCAGCAGTGTACTCTGGAGGGGGTGGGGGGAGTGCTAACCATTCTGTATTTAATTCTCTAAGTTTGAATGTCTTAATCTTTCTAATTTATCTCTCCACTCACTGACCTGTCTCTATCAAAACACTCCCATCAAAGTCTTTGGTAGCTTCTACCTTCCTATGCCCCACCCTACCACTTCAGACACTAGACACTAGAATACTACAGCACAGTACAGGCCCTTCGGCCCTCAATGTTATGCTGACCCATATGTTCCTTAAAATAAAACGTACTAAACCCACACTACCTCGTAACCCTCTCTTTTTCTTCCATCCGTGTGCCTGTCCAAGAGGCTCTTAAATACCCCTAATGTTTTAGCCTCCACCACCATCCCTGGCAAGTCATTCTAGGCACCCACAACCCTCTGTGTAAAATAACTTACCCCTGATGTCTCCCCTAAACTTCCCTCCCTTAACTTTGTACATATGCCCTCTGGTGTTTGCTGTTCGTGCCCTGGGAAACAGGTACTGGCTATCCACCCTATCTATGCCACTCATAATCTTGTAGACCTTAGTAGATGCTGACTGATTCTGTAACCTTTTGACTCCCACCTGCAAAGCTCTTGACTGTTGAATGATGCTGAGCAGGGCAAGCTATAGAATAATGAAATCATAGAATTGCTAAGGCACAAGAGGGCTTTGGCCCATTAAGCCTGTGCTGACTCTTTATGGAGCAATCCCTTTAATCCCAATTCCCACTCTTTTCCCATAACCTTACTTCTCCTATCCTGTTGCTTTTAGAATGCCCCAATAGACTCTAACCAGTGACTTCTAAGTCATTACCTCAGTTGACATAAAACAATTTCACATTCGGTCCGTGTCTTTTTACCCATCCTTTTAAAATCAATGCATCTAGCAACACACATATATAGATAATACCATATTCAAACCTCCCCCTGAAGTAGATGCATGGTGATTGTCAGGTCCCTGCCTCAACCTCAGAGTTTAACATCTGGATATTAAAACTTTCCTTGGTGACTGTGTTTCAAATGCCACTGAGCTGAGCTGTACTTTACAGCCAAAGCTGCTTACAGCACAGAGGGAGGCCAGTCAGTCTGTGTTGGCAACATCCTATGCAAATTTAATCCCTTTTTTCTTTCTCTAACGGCATGACAGATCTGTCGTTTGTTGTTTAATCTGGCGCTCAGACACCTATTATGTGACTTTATTTTTACAGACGAATGGATATACTTTATTTTCATCGAGCACCTGATTATTGAAGCTAAGAAATATGTTGATAATTCCACAAGGCTGCCCCCCTCCCCACACATACACCCACACACTCACACGCACACACACACTGACACAGATTCATACTTTAATAGTAATGAAGCTGGACTGCAGTTAGACCCCATGTCATGAAAGAGTGAGCTGTGCTGTTTTCCACCTAACAGATCAGAAGCAAAATATGCTGGACGTATAAAATCATAGAACATTGAACTGTACAGCACAGGAACAATGTTGTGCTGAACTAATTAAACTAGTGATCAAATGGCCAGCTAAACTAATCCCTTCTGCCTACACAATGTCCTATCCTTCCACTTTGCTCACATTCATGTGCCTATGTAAAACTCCGCAATGTATATGCCTTTGTCACCATCCCAGGCAGTGCAGCTCAGACACCCATCGCTCTCCATGTTTGGAAAAAAGCTATCACCTTAAATGCGTGCCCACTGTATTAGACACTTCAACCATGGAAAAAAAAATGCTGTCTTATCTACTCCATCTATGCCTCTCATAATCTTATAAACCTGTAGCCTCCACCTCTCAAGAGAAAACAGCCCAAGTTCGTACAGCTTCTCATGATAGCACTAATCCAGGCAGCATCCTGGCAAACCTCTTCTGCACCCTCTCCAAAGCCCCTACATCCTTCCTATAATCAAGCAACCAGAACTGTATGCAATACTCCAGATGTAGCCTAACTAGAGTTTTATAAAGCTTCTTGACTTTAGAACTCAAAGCCTTTACTAATAAAGGCAAGCATGACATATGCCTTCTTAGCCACATGATCAATCTATGTAGCCACTTAGAGGGAGCTGTGAAGTTGGACTCCCAAGATCATTCTGCACATCAGCTCTGTAAGGGTCTTGCAGTGTACCATCTCTTTATCCTTGATCTACACTTCATATTTGGCTGGGTTAAACTCCATCTGTCACTTCTATGCCCATATCTACAACTGATCTATGTCCAGCTATATACTTTACCAGTCTTCTATGCTATCCACAACTCCACCAATCTTCCTACCATCTGCAAACTTAGTAACCCACATATCTTCAGTATTGTGCAAAACTCTTAGGCACATGTGAAAAAAATTCTGTAAAGCAAAGGTGCTTTCAAAAATAATAAAATGAAAAGTTTCTAAATATCAAAAAATTACTATAAAGAGCAATAAAGAATAAAAAACTAAATCAAATCAATAGTTCATGTGATCACCCTTTGGCTTTAAAACGACATCAATTCTCGTAGGTACATTGATTGACATGCAGTTTTATAAGAAAATTGGCTGGTAGTTTGTTCCAAGCGTCTTAGAGATCTTGCCACAGTTCTTCTGCAGACTTGCTTCTGTCTCTCCAGGTAATTTCAAACAGCCTTGTTGACGTTGAGATCAGGGCTGTAAAGGCCATATCGTCTGAAGCCATATAGAAAATCTAGGGTGCTTCAGACTTTTGCATAGTCATCTACATTTCATCCAGGTTATTTATATACATCAGAAACAACAGAGGTCCCAGCATAGATGCCTGCGGAACTCCACTAATTACAGGCCTCCAACTTGAATAAGTCCCTTAGAACACTACCCTCTCTCTTCTATGGGCAAGCCAGTTCTGAATCCAAATGGCCAATTCACCATGGATCCCATGCATTTTAATCTTGCATGAGAGGATGGGCCTCTCATGAGGGATGAGGGATCTTGTCAAATGCCTTACTAAGTTCCATCGAGATAACATCCACAGCTCTATCTTCATCAATCACCTTTGTCACCGCATCGAAAAACTCAATTAAAGTTAGTAAGACATGGCTCACGTAAAGTCATGCTGGCTCTCCCTAATTAAGCCATTGTTTTCCAAAAGTCCTATCCCTAAGAATTCTCTCCAGTAGCTTCTCTACTACTGACATGAGACTCACCAGTCTATAGTTTCCAGAACAGACTATGCTGAAAATATTCAACAGGTTAGCTAGTGTCTGATAAGAGTTGAATAAAGGGAACTAACAGCAGATTGGGAAAAGACAGATGATTAACTGATGATGATTCATTGCTCTAGGTCAATGTGCTGACCACCGCCCCCCCCACGTGAGTCATTTGACCCGTCCCATCTAGGCTGTCCTACACATCCTTCTGAAAACCAACTTGGACCTCCCTTTTTCCCAGCTGATAAAGGGTCACAGCCCCCAAAACAATGGCTGTTGCAGCCTAACTTGCTGAGTTTCCCAGCATTTACTGTTTTATTTCACATTTCCAGCATCTGCAGTTTTTTTTTCTGGTTATTTCTTTTTCTCTTTGGTATCATCCTCATGAATTGTTTCTGAACTTCCCCAATGCCTCTACATCTTTTCATTATTATAGAGACCAAGGCACCGGGCTAACTTTTCTTTTGAGATGCCCCTCTAATATTAAATACCAGTCTTAATCACTTCAAAATTCAAAGTTAATTTATTATCAATGTACATATATGTCCCCATATACAACCCTGATACTCGCTTGCGAGCATGTACAATAAATTCATTATAGAATAATAACCATAATAGAATCAATGAAGGACTGCACCAACTCGAGTGTTCAACCACTGCAAAAAGAAAACAAACTATGTAAGTATGAAAAGAAAGAAATAATAAATAAGCAATGAATATCGAGAACATGGGATGAAGAGGCCTTGAAAGTGAGTCCATAGGTTGTGGGAGCAGTTCAGTGATGGGGCAAGTGAAGTTACTCTCTTTGGTTTAAGAGCTTGATGGTTGAGGGGTAGTAACTGTTCCTTCCTGTTGGCAGTGGAGAGAAGACTGCATGTCCTGGGTGGTCGGGGTCCCTGATAATAGATGCTTTCCTGTGACAGCATTTTGTGTAGATATGCTCAATGTGGGGAGGGCTTTACCGGTGATGAATTGGTCTGTATTCGCTTTATTGTAGGAGTTTCTGTTCAAGGGCATTGGCGTTTCTGTAACAGGCTGTGATGACGATCGTAGCTATATTTGGAGTTGTAAATTAGTTGCTTGTCTCTACGATGTATTTTTGGGAAAAAGAAACAGATGATATCTCCTGTTACATGACTGGGAACTGTATTCAGTGTGAGCTTTCAGGACTTTGAGAAATTGGCTGAGGATGTGTGGGGTAGGGAAGGAAAAAGTGGAGCAGGCTACACCTGCACTGACTCACCCAACCTGCAGGTGTCCTCGTACTCCATGGAACTGAAGTCTTGTGGTGTCATTAAAATGGTTACGACTTTGATGAGGTTAGTAAAGATGCAGACCTAGTACTGGTGTTCATTTTTATGGAATGTAGCTCAGGAGAGAAATTTTACATTTATCTCAGCCCTAGGTCTCCATATTTATGAAAAGACGATGGAGACATCAAGGAAGGTACAAGAGAAATTCTCAAAAATGGCCCCAGAATCGAAAAATATATTTGTCAAGAAAGACTAAGCAGGCTGGACAGAAGATTCTGCAGATGCTGAAAATCTGATGCTCTGAACAGGCTGGAATTCTTTACTCTAGAAAGGAAATGGTAGAGGAGTGACCAGCTAGAGGTTGTTCAAAATTGTAAACGGTTTGAAGGTTTGATGCTTCCGCTTCTGAGGAAACTGGGTCCAAGGGATATTAAATATGTCAAAGAATTTTTATAGAACACGGGAATTTAATGTGTCAGACTGGGGAGGCCGAGGTGGTTGTTTTTGGAACATTGAGAGAGTGTTAATGCTGGTGTACAAGATGATGACTGATTTAGGTTAAGGAGGGAGCTACATTATTATGCTAGTTAATAGTTCAAGGACTAGCCCTTGCAGATTTAACCTTTTGACAGAAGGTAAAAGGGAGATATAATTAAGACCATAATTTAGGTGGAGTATTAGGTCATTCAATCTACTCCGCCATTCCATCATGACTGGTTTATTATCCCTCTCAACTCATTTCTCCTGACTTCTCCCTATAATCTGACTAATCAAAAACCTGTCAACCTCCGCTTTAAGTACACCCACTGACTTGACCTCCATCTGTGGCAATGAATTCCGCAGATTCACCTCTCTCCGGCTAAAAGAAGTGCCTCCTCATCTCTGTTGTAAATGGACTTCCCTCTATCCTGAAGCTATGCCCTCTGGTCCAGTTTTTCCCTTGAATCAGAGCTGAATTACATCCTCACTTCAGAGAGTGGAGAATGAAAATACCTTGGCCGACACTCCCACTGCAATACTGAGGGAGTTTTACACTGCCGCAAATGCCTCATTTACCTGGATATGATCTAGAACTCAATGCCTATGTGGAGTAGTAGAGATACCATCAGTCAGGGCTTTCAAGGGAGATTTGGATAGCAGACGAGACTAATCTGTAGGACTGTATAGAAAGCAGCTTGACCCATTGAGATCTGTCATATGGATCCTTCCTCTCAGTCAATATCCTCATTCAGAAGCTGTGCTGTTATGGCTTGTGATACTGTTGGTTGTTCTATAATGATGTTGGACCCTTAGCAGATATTCCTGCACTTTCCACACCACTACTGATTGCTCTCATTAGCAGCTTTGTCCTCATTGCAACTTCAGTATTCCCACTGTGGTTAAGAATCCTATCTTCTAATGTAGCACATCTCACAAAGTCAACTGTGCCTCATTTACCTAAGATCTGGTATTAGTTTTAAATGTCAAAGTTCTTATCGCCAGCTACTACTTCCTCAGTTCAAATTGATACGGGGAAAAAAAATTTCAAATTTATTGCAAGCTAGGATAGTGTCACCTCCAGAACTATTTAATAAATTCCACCTAAAGCTCTCTGACCAACCCTCATTGAAAAATCCTTGCCACACTGAACAGTGAAACAACTGGCTCTTTTCAATCTCATTCTTCTTATCCGTGTCAACTCTACATCTTGCAAAATCTCACATAACAACATGACGCGTATTGAAAGCAACCCATACAAAATACAGAGGAGTTCAGCTGGCCAGGCAGCGTCTATGGAAAAGAGTCAGCGGTCAATGTTTTGGGCTGAGACCCTTCATCAGGACTGAAAAGGAAGGGCAAGACACCGGAATAAAAAGTGTGGCCGGGGGGTTGGGGGAGGGGAGGAAGACTAGAATCAGGTTTGTTATCTCTGTGTAAACGTTTTAATCCAGATTCCCATTCCCGTTCCGACATGTCGGTCCACCCTCGGGGTGGAGGAGCAACACCTTATATTCCTTCTGGGTAGCCTCCATCCTGAGGGCATGAATATTGTTTTTTTTCCCCTCCCCTTCCCTCTTCTATTCCCAATTCTGACCTCTTACCTCTTCTCACCTCCCCCTCGATCCCCTCCTTCCCTTTCTCCTATGGTCCACTCTCCTCTTCTATCAGATTCCTTTCTTTTCAACTCTTTACCTTTCCTATCCACCCAGATTCAACTATCACCTCCTACCTAATCCTCCTTCCCCTCTTTCCCACCTTTTTTATTCTGGTGCCTTCCCGCCCCCCTGAATCAGCCTGAATCATTGACTGTTTACTTTTTTCCATTGATGCTTTCTGCCCTTCTGAGTTCCTCCAGCATTTTATACATATTGCTCTGGATTTTCAGCATCTGCAGATTTTCTTGTGTTTATGATACTTATTGATGGTATTACATCTTGGACACTGAACCTTATTCAAAGCATTAGGATGTTTTCTTTCATAATAGTTGTAAAATGCATTCAACACTCTAAGCTCATTACACAGGTCACAACACTTTAATGGGGTATCATTGGGCTGAACGTCCTAGATTTGGGCTTATATTTTACAGTTTTATAACAACTGCTACAGCATTTGCACTGGGGAAGATACACACAAGCCAGTCACAACGTCAAATAGATTTCTTAAAGCTAAAATCTCAATCTTTAAAATCATTCATTAAGCTGGCTAAAATGTATTAAAATATATCCTCATTCCGCTTAGGTTATCCTCTTTATTCAAACCCTTATCATTGTCCTCAATACCCATCCTATACAGGTACCAGAATAAGCCTAGGAGCTAACATCCTCTCGATTACAATGAATAGTTTGCATTGATGATATGATGGCCAGCCTAGCTGGGTTTAAGAGGGATTGTCCACAGCGGGTGCATTTTAAGCAAGAGATCCCTGTGAAGACCTCAGCAGAGGGGTTATTCTTTTCCAGAATCCATACCATCAAGGTCTTAGTGCCCTACTTGGGGAGGTTGCTCACTAGCAGTGTCCTTAACGTTTGGCTGAACAATTTATGGTACCCAACAAACTTTTAGTAAGCCCACTTAACCAGCAAAGCCATTGCACTGCAGGAACTGGTTGGAGATGGAACCACATAATTGTAAAGTACAGTTTGCCATTCCTTGCTAATAATACCCTGCTTTGTGGATGATGCACACCTGCCAATTCAGCAATTTCTTCTCTCCCCTGCCAGAAGCTGGTATGGACAATGGACTGAATGGCATCCTCCTGTGCAATGTGTTCCATGATCCTGCAATAAATCCAGTGGACAATTCAGAAGAAACATGTAACTTGCTACCAAAACATGTGGTTGAATCAAGTAGCTACAATATAATTTAAAAATTGAGAGTGGAGTAGTAGAAACCCTTCATGGTGTTTGATATTGATTGATGGATGTGTTTCATACAGAACAGCAAATCATAACCACATGGGATTCTCCAGATGCTCAAAATCCAGGGCAGCAGACACAAAATGCTGCAGAAACTCAGCGGATCAGGCAGCATCGATGGAGAGAAATGAACAGTTGGTGTATCATGGTGAGTCCTGAAGAAAGACCATTTCTTTTTGGCCTGAAATTCACCTGTTTATTCCTCTACACAGATGCTGCCTGACCAGCTGAGCTCCTCCAGTATTTTGTGCGTGTTGGGTCTGTTTCTGTGCAGCAGATTCTTTGTGAAATAATTACACACAGTGATGTTCCTGTGCTGTGTGTCAGTACCTAGATACTGCATTAGCCAGTCAGCAAACAAATATCCCGATGAGATGTCAATTAGAGTAAGTTCACTTGGATTTCTTTCACCATGATCTCTGTCTCTTTAGTTCTCATTCTTTCCATCTCTATTCACTATTTTCTTTCACATTCTTGTTCTTTCTTTATTGTTATCTCTGTATCTACTTGGGTTTTGCTCACTTATTTCCTGTCTTGTTGATTTTCTATAAAGAATAAAACAGCAAAGTATTAGGATTAAATTTATTCATCTTATTGGTATTCTTTGCTAGATTTCTTTCCCTATCTCTGATTCTCAGGCTCAATGATAAATGCTTTACCAATTTGCCCACATTTAATAGGATAATTCTGAGAGTCTGTGATAGGGAGCCAACTGCTGTGGGTGGGACTTTCTTCCTTGAAACAGATTTGTTGTTTTTTTTTTCTGTACTCACAAGCACAAAGTCAGGGGTTATATTGGGACTGGGATACTTCTCTTTTCAGTAGCATAGAGTGAGGGATTATATTGGCACTGGGGTATTTCTGTTCAGTAGCACAGAGTGAGGGGTTATATTGGGACTGGGGTGTTTCTGTTCAGTAACACAGAGTGAGGGGTTATATTGGGACTGGGGTGTTTCTGTTCAGTAACACAGAGTGAGGGGTTATGTTGGGACTGGGGTGTTTCTGTTCAGTAACACAGAGTGAGGGGTTATGTTGGGACTGGGGTGTTTCTGTTCAGTAACACAGAGTGAGGGGTTATATTGGGACTGGGGTGTTTCTGTTCTCAGTCGCAGAAAGTGAGGGGTTATATTGGAACTGGGGTGTTACTGTTCTCAGTAGTACAGAATGAGGTGTTATATTGGGACTGTGGTGTTTCTGTTCTCAGTAGCACAAAGTGAGGGGTTATATTGGGACTGAGGTATGTCTGTTCTCAGTAGCTCAGAGTGAGGGGTTATATTGGGACTGGGTGTTTCTGTTCTCAATAGCTCAGAGTGAGGGGTTATATTGGGACTGGGGTGTTTCTGTTCAGTAACACAGATTGAGGGGTTATATTGGGACTGGGTGTTTCTGTACACAAGTACAAGGCAAGGGGTTATATTGGGACTGGGGTGTTTCTGATCTCAATAACACAGAGTGAGGGATTATATTGGGACTGGGGTGTTTCTGATCTCAATAACACAGAGTGAGGGATTATATTGGGACTGGGGTGTTTCTGATCTCAATAACACAGAGTGAGGGATTATATTGGGACTGGGGTGTTTCTGTTCAGTAACATAGAGTGAGGGGTTATATTGGGACTGGGGTGTTTCTGATCTCAATAACACAGAGTGAGGGATTATATTGGGACTGGGGTGTTTCTGTTCAGTAACACAGAGTGAGGGGTTATATTGGGACTGGGGTGTTTCTGGTCAGTAACACAGAGTGAGGGGTTATATTGGGACTGGGGTGTTTCTGTTCAGTAACACAGATTGAGGGGTTATATTGGGACTGGGTGTTTCTGTACACAAGTACAAGGCAAGGGGTTATATTGGGACTGGGGTGTTTCTGATCTCAATAACACAGAGTGAGGGATTATATTGGGACTGGGGTGTTTCTGATCTCAATAACACAGTGAGGGATTATATTGGGACTGGGGTGTTTCTGATCTCAATAACACAGAGTGAGGGATTATATTGGGACTGGGGTGTTTCTGATCTCAGTAACACAGAGTGAGGGATTATATTGGGACTGGGGTGTTTCTGTTCAGTAAAACAGAGTGAGGGGTTATATTGGGACTGGGTGTTTCTGTTCACAAGTACAAGGCAAGGGGTTATATTGGGACTGGGGTGTTTCTGTTCAGTAACACAGAGTGAGGGGTTATATTGGAACTGGGGTGTTACTGTTCTCAGTAGTACAGAATGAGGGGTTATATTGGGACTGGGGTATTTCTGTTCTCAATAGCACAGAGCAAAGGGTTATATTGGGACTGGGATATTTCTCTTCTCAGTAGCATAGAGTGAAGGGTTATATTGAAACTGGGGTGTACAGTTCTCAGTAGCACAGATTGAGGGGTTATATTGGGACTGGGGTGTTTCTGTTCTCAGTAGCACAAAGTGAGGGGTTATATTGAGACTGAGGTGTGTCTGTTCTCAGTAGCTCAGAGTGAGGGGTTATATTGGGACTGGGGTGTTTCTGTTCAGTAACACAGAGTGAGGGGTTATATTGGGACTGGGGTGTTTCTGTTCAGTAACACAGAGTGAGGGGTTATATTGGGACTGGGGTGTTTCTGATCTCAGTAACACAGAGTGAGGGATTATATTGGGACTGGGGTGTTTCTGTTCAGTAACACAGAGTGAGGGGTTATATTGGGACTGGGGTGTTTCTGTTCAGTAACACAGAGTGAGGGGTTATATTGGGACTGGGGTGTTTCTGTTCTCAGTAGCAGAGAGTGAGGGGTTATATTGGGACTGGGGTGTTTCTGTTCAGTAACACAGAGTGAGGGGTTGTATTGGGACTGGGGTGTTTCTGTTCTCAGTAGCAGAGAGTGGGAGATTATATTGGGACTGGTGTGTTTATGTTCTCAGTAGCACAGAGTGAGGGGTTATATTGGGACTGGGGTGTTTATGTTCTCAGTAACATCGAGTGAGGGATTATATTGGGACTGGGTGTTTCTGTTCACAAGTACAAGGCGAGGGGTTATATTGGGACTGTGGTGTTTCTGATCTCAGTAGCACAGAGTGAAGGGTTATATTGCGACTGGGGTGTTTCTGTTCGCAATCAAAATGTGAGGGGTTATATTGGGTCTGGGGTGTTTCTCTTCTGAGTAGCACAGAGTGAGGGGTTATATTGGGACTGGGGTGTTTCTGTTCTCATTTCGCACCCAGTGAGTTGTCATATTGGGCTCAGGTGATCCTGCATTCTTTGTCAATTGGATTTCCCATTTTAATTACCTAAGTTCAAGGACTTGAGCAGGGGGACATGCAGTCCTTGCAAACTGGTTCAAGGTTCCTAGCTGACATCTCTCTTGGGTGATTGATCAAACTCTGGAGCATTTCGTCTGGCTGAGTTCAGTGCGTGTGTTAAAAGCATTTAACTGTTGCTTGCACTGAAATTGTTTCATGGCAATATGTTAAACAGAAGTCTTTCCTTAACAAACTCCTGAGCATGCCAGGGACTGTGCCTAGCTCTCCATTATCTGCATTGTCCTTCTGCATAATAGCCCATAAAAGCATGCACAGACACTGGGCAGCATTGTACTCTGTTCATTCAGGTCACCTGTGGAGCAGCAAACACAAGAGGCCAGCTGGAGTTTCACCACCCAGAGTGTTTCTGCAGTACTACTGGAACACACATCAAGGACACAGTAACAGGACACAGCTGTGAATTACAGGCCCAGGAACAAAGTGGTATGTCTCATCCTAAATATAACAACAACATTGTCTTTTCACACTCTGCAGCCCATCATACACTGCAATGGACTATGAAAATCCTCCAACACACAACAAGTAAGCAAGTACAACACAGAATAAATGGAGAATAATGCTTTCTGCATTTTACTACGTGTCAGACAATCCCAAGGTATCACAGGAGCAGTCCCTCTCCACTCTCCACTCTCCCCCCCTCTCTCCCAATACCAATTGCTCCACCAGCAATGCAGACAGGAAGATCCCCCATTGTCAAGTTCCATATTAGCAACACCCTTCAGTTTACCTCTGAGTCTCACTTCTATCAATCCACCATAGGTCTGGTCTGTTCCCCTCTCTCATTGCAGCGTACTGATCCCTGACGTTCTGAACTTCCCTCACCGAGACACTGGAATGGACTGGTCCCCAGACTTACCCATCTGGGGGTAGACCTGCCCCTGTAGGAAGGAGAGAAACAAGGAGGGGGCCAGAGCAATCACTGGGAGAAGAGGTGAAAGTCAGTTTGGAAGGCTTGGGTAAGCTGACCAGCTCTTTCTGGGAACATCATTCTCTGGATTTTATGTAACCTAGTAATGAAGTTCCTCGTCTGTGGTAAATATCCAGCTTCCCAAGGACCTTGGTGATGGCCGAACAAGGCCAGTCACAACATCTCCTTATCCTTGGGAAGCTGTGTTGGTAATCCCACTGCTAAACAATCTTATGATGGTCTGCACCCAAGAAGCAGTAGTTTTTCTGTAATAACTTGAATTAGCTGATTGGAGTTGCATTGTTATTTGTGCTGCTGTACCAGGGAACAAATAAAAACTTTCTGCAGCACCTCTCACCACTAAGGAAGCTGACAGTCATGAAAAGCTTCTGTAGTCCCCTGTCACAGGGTGTGCAACAGGCAAATTGTGCTTAATAAGCTGCCACAACATCAAGTGAGTAATTACAGATAACACTGGGCAACAAATTTTTTCAGAAGTGTTGCTTCCTCAGAATTTTATTTTTGTTTATGATTGACTGCTTGAAGATGAACACAAATACAATTTCAGACTACCTGTAGTTGTATCACGTTGGAATTTGGAGAAACAACAAATTAACTTTTATTGAATATAATGTGTTTAATTGCATAATGGTGCTGATGCTTTGCAATAGTTCAACTAGTAATGATTTTCATTTGTACTCAGTGTCTGAGGCTTCTCGCTTAAGTGTCCAACAATAAATTCGCCAGCATCAATGGATTCCAGTTGCCCTGGTATCTTTTCTCCATGACCGCAATGTCCTGGTGAAACCTTTCACCATGCTCGTCACTAACAGTATCAAGATTTGCAGGGAAGAAGTCTAACTGGGAATGCAGAAAATGAATCTTTAGTGACCTATTGCATTTCATGGTTTTATATGCTTGAAGCATGCTTTCAACCAGCTGCGTGTAGTTTGGTGCTCTGTAGATGCCGAGAAAAAATTTAGCAACTTCCTTGAATGCCTTCCATGTGATTATCTCCGGTCCCACTAGAAATTCTTCAAAGTGCCTGTCATTGATGACCTGTTTGACTTGTGGACCAACAAAAATGCTTTCCTTAATCTTGGCATCAGTTATTCTGGGAAGCATCTGTCTCAAATATCAAAATCCTTCATAGAAATTTTTGTGCCTGGTGACAGCAAATTCCATCCTTACAGTCCTGAACCCAATAATTATCACTAAAACCTGTCCTGCCCTGCAGCAGCCGCACCACCTAAGCATGCTCAAACATGCCTGGACAAGATAGGAAACTTTCCAGCTTACATTGTAGGCAACATTTTAATTGACTTGAATTATGACTTGAAATAATAAACATAAGTTTATTAAAAAATGGTGCATGATAGGGAAATGTCATGGTGATTTTCATGATCAGTAGCCCAACATTCATAAGATACACCTAAAGGTATTCAGGAAGCAAAATCTTTGTTGTCCAGTGTAATCAGCTTTTTGGTAACAGTGATGCAAGGATAAATACTGGCAGGAATACCAACTGTCCTTCAAACAAGTGACAGAAGATCTCCCTCATCCACCTGAGCAGGCAGATGACCCTCAGTTTAATGTCCCATTATATTTAACTCCCTGGAACGCTCTGAACCACGGCCGTTTGATTTTATGAGAGCAGCAATATGACTGGACCATGATGGACACTTAATAGGAAGTGAGGTGGACGGCCAACCAAGTTCCTAAGTTGCTGGAAAATTGCAACTTGCTTGAATTCTGTGAGTTAGTGCCTTGACTTGTATTCACCTGGTGCTCCCACCTGCCCTCAGGCACTTTCCACAGACCATCCTGAGCCCTGCTGGGTGGTTTGAGTTTACATAATCCAGAGTAGGGCTAGAACTTGGCAGCTCAGAGATACGCTGAAACTCCAGGCAAGAAGTAGCTCCGAGATTGTTCACAGGGCCCCTGGAGACACCCTAATGGGACTTCTGCTAACCAATAGTTCACCAAGCAGCCATGAGGGTGCGGCCGGATTGTCCAGTGACAGAGGGGGCGCAGGGGGCCCTCAGTAAGATAAACAGAGAAAGCCACCTGATGTTCTCTGAGTCAGCTTCCAGAACCGATGGGGGCGGGGGGGGGGGAGCTGCTACAATGGCAGGTGTTTCCTGAACTATGCACTTACTCACACGTTAACATGAAAGGAAAGAGGCCAAGAGCAGAGGAGAATGGGCTGACCTTCCAGTGAGCTCTGGGAGGATAGATCGGGAATAGGCTGAGAGAGCTCGGCCTACTCTCCTCTCTGAAGCACTTTGTTTGTCAGTCAGAGCTCTGAGGAAGGAACACTTTGTGGGAAAGTGTTTGTTTTTTTGGGAGCCAACAGGAACTGGCAAGGATCCAAGCAGTTCCTTGTTTGAACAATGTAAAGGGGACACACCCTACATTGGATGCTGAAATTTCACATGGAAAACCTTCAGGGTATTTTGCTCCCAGGCCTGCTGGAGCTGGGAAATCCTACGGAGGGAGGAGGGGAGGATAAGGCGCCTACCTTTACTGTTTGGAAAACTGTTACTAATGGAGGATGTCTCTATGGCAACTAAAGGTGCTCCAAAACACAATAAATGCAGGCATTATCAAAGAAAGAAAGAAAATCACTGGCCTCTTCCAAATAATTATATCACTAGTCTTTTCAAACCAATATTCTCCATTCCCCAAAAGAACAGATTGAAATTGATAACCACGTAATAAATCACAAACAAGATAAAATCTACAGTTGCTGGAAATCCAAGCAGCACACACAGAATGCTGGAGGAACTCAGCAGGCCAGGCAGCATCTATGGTACAGTGGAGTACAGTCGATGTTTCAGGCTCAGAACGTTCATCAGTCCTGCCAAAGGTCTTGAGCCGACATGTAAACTGGACTCTTCTCCATAGATGCTGCCTGGCCTGCTGAGTTCCTCCAGCATTTTGTGTGTGTTGATCACATAACAAATAGTTTTTTTTACTTACCTTTTGACATTTTCAGTCAGTGTTCTAGCCTCAGATAGCACAATTAACCCAGAAATCCCACCAGGATTCACCCAGACCTGGTCTGACTACAAGGGGTACCTTTGATTTGAGAATCTAATTGTACGGTCCTGAATTGGGGCTTTTAGTCTGAAGAACCAGAACAAAATGATTTAAATCTGGCCCTGGCCCTTAGTTGCTAACCACAATCTATCTATCCTCTTCCCTCTTTCCCCTCTCCCTCCGCACTCTCCCATTCTCACCTCTCCCCCCCCACACTCTCCCACCACCCTCTCCCCCTCTACCCCTCTCCCCCACTCCCTCCCTACCCTCCACCCTCCCTCTCCCCCTCCCCCTCTCTTCCTAGCTGGCCCATGAATTGAATAGTTATGGTGAAAGAACTGATAAGACAAATGCAGTGACATTGGAACAAGGACACCTGCAGAGAACAGCCCAATCATCCAAAACCCCTTCTACCCATTTTGATATCCAATGCAGACTTAAGGGTCTGCAGACGCTGGAATCTAGATAAAAGAAAACTTGAAATGTCAACTGCTCATTTCTCTCTGTAGAAGATTCCTGACCTGCTGATTTCCTCTGGTGTTTTTTGTCTCATACCCAATGTGGTGGATACCGAAACATGCATCGCCTAACATTTCAGTAAAGGTGTAAAGAAAGCACCTAATGACTGCTGAGTTGATCTTTCCAAATTAAATGTTGCCCACGTTGTAGTTGCTTCTCTCAGAGAAACATGCCATTGACTCGTAGAGCATGGAAACAGGTCCTTTGGCCCATAATGTCCGTACTGATCCTTTTGCCTATCTACGCCAATCTTATTTCCCCACATCAGGACAATATCAGCCTATGCCTTGCTTTGCTGGGTGTGGCTACCAATGACCTTGGGCCAGGAGGCTCAGGAAGACTCTGTCCTCAGTCAGTGGCAGTTCTTTAAGTCCCTTGTCTCAGAGGACCTGGGCTGGGGTATAAGAAGTGGGGAGCCAAGAGCCAATACATATTATTACTTGGAATACATAACCTGAAACCTGAGGCTCATTGGGAGGGCAGGCTGATGGAGATACAGGAAGAGTCAATACATATTATTACTTGGAATACATAACCTGAAACCTGAGGCTCATTGGGAGGGCAGGCTGATGGAGATACAGGAAGGAGAGGTGGGCAACGAGATCTCTTTGCACTCTGTGACTGAACAGCAGGGACAGGAACCTGCTATTCTTTATATTGTGTGAGGACACTCTCTGAAACAAGTTGCAGAAGGGTAGAATCTACAGCTGGAAAGAGATGAGTCTGTCTGGATGCTCTAGGGTAGTAGAGAAAGAGATCGTGCATGACTTCATGCACCATCCATAATGCATCAAAGAGTAGGTGCACAAGAGTGAATCACTGAATATGCTATAAGATAGGTTCAAGGACAGGCGTGTGCCCAGAACCTCCCATAGTGTTCTGCCAGGTCTCTGGTTGGACATTATCTCCTATCTGCTTTCCCTTTATCCTGGCAACACACGTTAATTTCCAGAGCAGACCCTTTCTAGCACAGGAGTGCCAAATCTCTAGCCAAGACCTGTCCTCTCTTCAGGTCACTTGTGGTCATTCCTTGATCCCTCTCCTAGCCCTGCTAATCAAGAGCTGCTACTGTCACTTTGCCTGACACCACCCTCAGATCATAACCTGTGGATACACAACTACAAATTGGCCTTTGTGCTTTGCCCTTACTGGTGCCAGAACACCAACTAGAAGGTGAAGTAGATCATTCAGCCCCTGTGCTGGCAGATTCTTTTATATTTCAACATTGCTTTTCTGCACCAACCTCATGTCCCTCAATTCCCTTACTATCTAAAAATCTACCAGATTCTGCCATGTACATGCAGCTCTCTTGCATAAACAATTCCAACCATTCTTCTTCCATTAGGTGAAGAAATTTCTTCTCATCCCAACTCTGAACAGTTAACACTGTGACCCCGATTCTAGAGATGTGTAGCAAGGAAAAATGTCAACTCAGGGTGTACCCATGAAGCCCCAATGAAATTTCTATATTTTAATGAGATTATTTCTCGTTTCCAACTGTAGAGTATAAGACAAGTCTATTTAATCTCAGCACACATGCCGGGGCTGTGTGTAAGGAGTTTGTACATTTTCCACGTGACCATGTGGGTTTCCTCAGGGAGCTCCAGTTTCCTCCCACATTCCACAGACGTACCAGTTAGTAGGTAGGTTGGTCATTGTAAATTGTCCTGTGATTAGGCTAGGGTTAAATCAGGAGCTGCTGGCCGGCACAGCTCAGAAGGCTAGAAGGGCCTATTCTGCACTGTATCTCAATAAATAAATAAATAGATAAATAAATAACCAGCTAGGTAAATAAATAAATAGGTAGAAAGCCCTGTGGACTCCCACTATCGCAAATATATTCCCCCATAGAGAGGGCATAAAGCCTTCACACAATAATTCACATCAGTAAAGGACAACATTTATTTTGACACTTCTCTGTCACAGATGAGAAATGAGGCTAATGTTTCGGTCAAAGAGTCTTCTTTTGATCTGTTCTTTGACCTGAAGCATTAGCTCGATTTTATCTCCCACAGATGCAGCCTGACCTGCTGAGTAGTTCCAGCATTTTAGTTGTCCAGTATTTATAATTTTAAAATTTTCACTTTATGTTAACTCCCAGTGACTAGAGTACGAGGAGATTCAAGTCCCCCTGAAAGCCAACACCTTTAAACTCTCCTTTAAATAAATACTTTGGTGTTTTATTTTTGCCTCGTAGTTTCATGCCTCATATTTTTCTGCAGGATATTCCATCTGCTTTGCTCCTACCCATCCACGTAGCCTACTTGTTTCCCCCAAGACCTGACATAAACAATTCTGCCACCCAGCTCTGACATGTCCCAGTGAGTTGCTGACAACCCAGAACAATATTCAGTCTGGAAGTGGTGAGCGGGGAGCAAGGGGCATAATGATAATTCAGCAGTCGCATAATGGTTAGGAAGCAATGCGATTCTCCTGCAACCAGAGCTTAAAGTAAGATTATACTTTAAGAATAGCTCAAACAATATCCCTACCATTAATTCAAACATTCCTTTTAGTGAAAACCTGAAGTAAACTCATAATTTTCAGGACTGTGCAATTCCAGAACTGCTTCCAAGACAGTGAAATTCAAAACAGAAGTATATATAATAGACTCATGCATGGGGATGAGAGAGAAAGACCAGAAGGAATTTTTCTGTGGTGTCATCACTTACAGATGGATGCTTAACTTGAAACTGAAAGAGGTGGTATCTCCCATCTGCCACTGCCCTTGTTCTTCTTGGCTATGCTGGAGAATTGCATCAAGGTAGGAGGTTAGTCATCATCTTGATGAACAATGAAGTAGATACAAAAAGGGACCGTATCTGCTTCTAATTCCAACATTCTTATAGTCGTTGCCTCGTGCAGAATGTTACGTGTCTCTTGTCAGCCCAGTCTGACTCCTATGTACATTCTCAGCCAGTCTGGTCAGGGGTGTTAGCTGGCTGGACACTGAGGTTCCTCACCTTGTGTATAGTTTGGGCTTTTGATGCAGTCACCATTAGCTCAACGTGAAAAAGGAACTGATTCATCATCTGAGGCCATCCACCAGCTGGCATTCAAGAGGTTATCTTGTCCATGTCTGATCTGTTGCCGTGATGCTATGAGACCCAAAGTTAAGGAGTTCCAGGACGTGATGTGCACCAGCTGCTCATACGACTTCACGTGACCCTGATCGGGGTTTGGCGGCAGGGGTGGGGGGAGGCTAAACAGGTGCTACACCTTGCCCAAGGATAACAGGCAGACTAGTGGAGGGAAGAATCACCTTACACCTCCTTTAATAAAGATATATCTCCACCTTGCCACCCAAGGGTCAAAATTATAGACCAAAACTGAGGAAATGACACTAGTGTGGGTGGTATAATGGTCAGCTTGGACATGGTGGGAATAAAGGCCAGTTTCAGTGCTGTAGAGCTGTGTGAGTGAGTCTGGGGCAGTGAACAAGTGAAGAGCTGAGTTTTGGACACGTTAATGAATTGAGGAATTGGTGGCTACTGACAATGAAGTCAGGCCACTGCCGCTAAGATCAGCTAGAATGGTGGTTCTTGGTCCACAGGAATCAACCCCCAGCTGCTGCACTTGCTGGACAGACAGGCTCCAACAGAATGCAGTTGTATTGATGTCTGCACTGTACACCTGCGACACACCAACTAGCAGTTCCTGCTCGAGTTATTCCAAAGGTCGCTGGTTCCAACCAGGAGTGCTGCATTTGTCTCCTTTCCCTTGTGTTTTCTTTCCCGGACTGTTGTTGTTTGAAATGTGTGAGTCAAGAGGGCATCAGCCAAGATTTCTTAACTTGGCTGAAGAATCCAGGTGTGGACTGCTTCTGCAAGCAAGGGCACTCATCACCCCGCCTGTTGGAAATCGGTTTAGAAACGCTGGGCCTGAGCTGGCCAGAAGGGTTGATTGATTTGTGTAGCGGACTGCACCTGCAGTGTGCTTTGTTATCAGGCTCTGTTTTACACATTTCCTCTTTGTGCTGTGTTCTCCATATGTCTGGTGAACTCTCAGAGGACCCTGCGTGGCCACAGCTCAGTGTGAGGGCCTGAGTCAAAGACATCTTCTTTGACAGCACTCTCCATTACATGAACGCAACTGCTGGGTGACAGCAGGGCTCATCTTGTGTTGGGAACACCTTTTGCTTTTATGATATGAAGAGAGGCCACTGGGTCGCAGCAGACTCCTCATCAATTAGCATCCATTACCAGTGCTGATGCCTTCACTAGGAAATGCATTAACTAGCAAAGATAAGGGGGATGGTGCTTTACTTGGGTGGTAGGGTTGAACCTGCTACATTCCTGGCTATGTGGAGCAGAGAGCAGGTCTGGGGGTTCTGTTGACGTTGGCTCAGCGGTATTAGGAATTGTTTTTTATTATCACATGTACTGAGACACAGAGAGAAGCTTTTGTGTGTCCAGACAGATCATTCTGTATATAAGTACACTGAAGAAGCGCCAAAGCAAAGAGTACAGAATCCAAGATACAGAGAAAGTGCAGTGCAGGTAGACAAATTGTGCAAGGGCCACGACTAGATAGTTTCAGTGATCAGGAGGCCATCTTTGACGTATAAAAGATCTGTTCAACAGTCTGATCCTCCAAGGGGACTACAGCCTTTTCATGGTTTGAAGGCTTGCATGCCTCAATGACCTGGAGAGCTTTGCTGGCTGGAGTCAGGGCTTTATGCTTTGGCTCATGGTAGGGTCACCCACTTCAAACAGCTCAAAGGCTAGAAGCCAGACTAAGAGTGGTCCTCTGGTCCTCTAGGTTCGGAGGTTCAGCTCAGAGCTAACAACCCAGACTGGTAAAACACAATTGCAATGAAGAATCCTTCTGCATCTGCATGTGACAGTATTCCTGGGTCTCTGCTCAGGACTTGTGTGACTGATGGTAGTGAAACTCAAGTGGAATGACATGATGAAGGAAGCCCTGGACATGACAGGAGATGGAGGACTTTCTTTGCTGCCCTAAATGCCAGCGGCATAATGGACAGTAAGTAAGTAGTGAGTCAAGACTGATATCAGCAGCAGAGAAGCATCTCCTGATCCTGATGGAACATGTTATCAAGCTTTTCTGTCTTCAGGCCATGGGGAGAAGAGGCAATGACCAGGGTGGAGAGGGTCCTTTGGCTTCTTTTCCAAGACAGTGGGAAGTGTAAACTGAGCCAGTGGAAGGGAGGGTCATTCAGAATAATGTACTGTGTGTCGATGGTACACACCGCAGCCTCCTCTTCGGTTGTCCATCAAAATCTGATGACGACGTTCACTCCTTTAACGGTGAGATCTTTGATGACTATACAGTCCCAACCTGAACCCACAAGCTCTGTTGCAGGTGGGACATGTATATGTAGTAGTGGTGGTGGTAGTGGTGGCAACCCATGGCTGCATTTCTCCTGGCTCTCTTCTGCTGTCTTCTGGTTGTTCTTTCCATCTCCAGAATACAAACTCCATCCCTACACAGCTGTCGCCAAGTGGTACGGTCAGCAGCAACCTCCTCCAGGTCCTTGGGTCTGATCTTGAACTTCTGCAGCCACTTGTGTGGGAATGAACACCTGGAATTCTGAATGGAGTTCTAATCAAGATAGCTGCTTTACTCTGGGTGGTGTTGAACTTTACAATTAGTAATGGAACTTGAAAAGGCAACTTACTTTTATGAAGGGTGGTAGCCATGTGGAATGAGCTGCCAAAAGGAGTGATTCAGTGGGGTACAGTAAGAATATTTAAAAGATTTAAATGGATGTGAAAGGTTTAGAAGGTTCATGGCCAAACACTGGCAAATGAGGCTTGCTTAATAGGGTATCTTGGTTGGTATGGAACAGATGGGCTGCAGAGCATGTGTCTGTGCTATACGACTTTATGACACGGAGTGTTACTGCAGCTGTACCTATTTCTGGTCAGATGCTAACTGCATTTCATTGGCTTCGTATCTGTACTCGGCACGATGACAATAAAGTTGAATGTAATCTAATCTTATCTAATTCAGTCAAGAATTCCACCACACACCTGACTTGTGATTCTATGCAGTGGTAAAGTCTGGAGAGTCAGAAGATAAATAACTTGCAAAAGGATACCAGGCTCTGACCTGCTTTGGTTACTGTAGTCTACGTGTGATTGATCAGTGGTGATCCCCAGGATATTGATGGTAGAAACATCACTGAATATCAAAGATAGACAGTTAGACACTCCTGTTAGAGATAGTGTTTACTTCACACCTGGATGAAGGTGACTTTACTCCAAATCAATTACATTGGGTGCTTTATCTCAAATATACCCTGTCTACTGGAGTGCTAAAGCCTGGTTTGATAGCATTCCTGATGACACCTCAGTCATTTTCCCAACAATATCCACATGGCTACGAGTGTAGAGAGAGCAGAGCAGTAGGCTAAGCACACATCCTTGACATGCACCTGTCAGCAAGGTGGAGATGTTATTACCCATCCCTGTTGACTGTGATCTCCTGATGATGAGGAAGTCGAGGATTGAGTTACAGTAGGAGGTACAGAAGTTTAGTGATTAATACTGAGGAATTGAATACCAAACTGTAATCAATAAACAGCAGCCTGATCTATGATTTGTGCTGTCTTGGTTCTCCAAAGCAGAGAGGAGAGCCAGTGATATTGTGTCTGTTGCAATGATAAGCGAATTGCAGTGGGTCCATGTCCTTGCTCAGGTAGAAGTTAACTCTAGCCATAACCAACCTCTCAAATCATTCCATTATGGTAGATGTGAGTGCTTCTGGGTGATAGTCGCTGAGGCAGCTTACCCTGCTGTTTCCCAATCTAACTCCACTGCTTTGTCCCTTGAATGAAGGATATCAGCCTCAGATTAATACCATGTGTCCACCCTCTGACTACAGACTAGATCAATCAAACAGGTGAATCAGGAGACTAATTACTAACCAAGCCCGCTCAGCCATTACAATCTGATGAGACTGGCTGATCTAATCGTAATGTCAATTCCACGTTCCTACATCTACCCACTGTAACTTCTCAGCCCCTTGGCTGTCAACAACCTATCTACATCTGGTTTAAAAAGATTCAAAGAAACTGTTTCTGTGCCCCTTGAGGAAGCCAGTTTAAAAGACTCAGAGCTTCTCAGACAGAAAAACAAGAATTTCCTCATCTGTCCTAATGGGGGAGCCCCTATTTTAACAGTAATTTTAACTAGTGTTATGACAACTTTTCCCTCATAGTCAACAAAGCAAAAGTCATTAACTTCAGGAAGGGGGACAGTGCACATGCTCCTGTCCACAGCAATGGTATTGAGCTTGAGAGGGTTGAGAGCTGCAAGTTCTTGAACATCACCGATAGACTGTCGTGGTCCAACCACGCTGATGTCATGGCAAAGAAAGCTAACCAATGTCTTTACTTCCTCAGGTATGTTGCCATCAACCCTTACCAATTTTTATCGATGCACCATAGAAAGCATTCTGTCCGTAATGGCTTGATATGGCAATTCCTCTACACGTGACCACAAGAAACTGCAGAGGGTTATGGACATGGTTCAGCACATCACAGAAAACAACATCCCCTCCATGGACTCTGTCTACACTTCTTCCTGCCTCAGTAAAGCAGCCGGTATAATCAAGGACCCCATCCACCCCAAATATTCTCTCTTCTCCCCCCTCCCATGGAGCAGAAGATATAAAAGCCTGAAAGCACGTACCACCAGGCACAGGGACAGCTTCTGTTCCACTGTTATCAGACATTTCAATGGACCTCTGGTACGGTAAGGTGGACTTTGACCTTACAAGCTGCCACATTATGATCTCGCACTTTATCCCTTATCTATATTGCACTTGCTCTCTTTAGCTTTATACTTCATCCTGCATTGTTTTACCTTATTCTAGTTTTTCACTGTATCTTTGTACGTGTGACCATAATAAACAAATAAACCAAAGATTCTCTCGCTTCCAATGAACACAAAAGAAACAGGAACAAGAACAGACCATCTATCTGGCCACCATTCATCCAGATCTCCATCAGAACCATTAATTGAACTATTCCCATATGCCCTGATTTCTTTAATATTCAGAAATCTATCAATAGTTCTGAGTGAACACTGATCTGGGTGAAATCGTTTCTCCCAGTCGCAGTCCTAAATATCTTGTCCTTGTTCTGTGACCCTAGTTCTAGACTCCTCAGACAAAAGAAACATCTCATCCACCCAACCTTTCAAAGCCTGTAAGAATACTCTAATTTCAATGATCTCTCACCATCCATGGAGCCATTTGGTGCTTCTCCATTGCACTCTCCTAAGGAAAAACGTTCCTTGTTTAAGTGAGGAGACTACAAGTATACACAATACTCCAGCTGCAACAATACCTGATACAATTGGAGTCAGACACTTTTACCCTGTTCATCACAACATAGTGGGAAGGGATACAGATGTGCCTCAAGAATACAAAAAGGGTCCATCTGACCCTGAACTGGACTATGAGGATATCACCCACTCACTAAGATACAGGCTTGTAAAAGAAACCCTTCTCACTCCCATTAAATTTTGAATGCTGAGAGCCGCTGCTGTGACACCTAAACTGCAGCAATAGTGTCCAACAAAAATTTAGTGAAAGATCTAACAATTCAACTTTTAGACTCCTCAGATCTCATATCAGTAAAACATAGTCAGTAAGCCACACACAAGAGGTTGCCCTGAGCCTGTACATCACAGAGAGATGGTGCACTCACTAGTCTGTCTGTGTCTCAGTAACTGGTCATCAATTTTCAGCAAATAATTTTGATTTGTAGCTTTTCTGTAATTACATTGAAGTAAGAATCCCAAACTAGTCTCACTCCCCATCCTTCCAAATCTCTCTCTCCAAAGCCATTAATCTCATCTCCATGCATTCTCTGTATCCTGGACGTTAGGCTTCTCCCTTGATTTTAGACCCAACTCCTCCCAACCAAGGGAACCATCTGCACATCATTTACCCTTTCAAGTCCCCTTCAGAATCTAATGTTTCAGTTAATCGCCCACCAATCTAATAACTTCCATTTTTTTCAACCTTCCTTGTAAGAAAAACCCTTCATCCCAGGAATCAGTCCAGTGAATCTTCTCTGCACTGTATTAGAACACCACAGCACAGTATAGCCCCTTCAGTCCACAAAGTTGTACCAACTTCTTAACCTACTCCAGGATCAACCCTTCCCTCCCACATAACCCTCCATTTTCCTTTCATCCATGTACCTATCGAAGAGTCTCTTAAATGTCCCGAATGTACCTGCCTTTACCCCACCCTGGCAGTGTGTCCCATGAACTTACAACTCTCTGTAAAAAAAAAAAACTACCTCTGACATCCTCCACCCTCATGCTTTCTTCCAATAACCTTAAAAGTATGCCTTCTCATATCAGCCATTGCCACCCTGGGAAAACTACACTGCACCTATGCTTTTTATCATCTTGTATGTTTCCATCAAGTCTCCTTTCATCCTCCTTTGCTCCACAGGGAAAAGCCTTAGCTCACCCAACCTTTCCTCGTAAAGCATGTCTTCTCATCCAGGCAGTGTTCTGGTAAATCTCTTCTGCAACCACTCTAAAAGACCTTACATCATTCCTATAATGAGCTGACCAGAACTGAAAGCAATATCCTAGGTGTGGTCTAATCAGTTTTATGGAGCTGGAACATTACCTCATGGATCTTGAACTCAATCTTGAATCAAAGGCCAATACACCGCCCTGCCAACTTGCACAACTTCGAGAGATCTATGAATGTGACCCCAAGATCCTCGGTTCCTCCACACTGAAAAGAATCTCACCATTAACCCTGTACTCTGCCATCAAGTTTGGCCTTCCAAACTGTATCATTTTTAAATTTTTCTAGATTGAACTCCATCTGCCACTTCTCAGCCCCACTCTGCATCCTATCAAAGTCCTGTGGTAATCTACAGCAGCCTTCTACACTTTCCATGACACCACCTACCTTTGTGTCATCTGCAAACGTAGTAACCCTTCCACTTTCTCACCCAAGGCATTAATAAAAATCACAAGGAGCAGGGGTACTAGAGCAGATCTCTGTGGAACACCATTCGTCACTGACCTCCAGGCAGAATACACTCCATCCACTACCATCCTCTGCTTTCTGTGGGCAAGACAATTCCAAATATGCACTGTGAAGTTTCCCTGCCTCCTGACTTTTTGAATGAGGGAACCTTGTCAAACACTTAATGATAATCCATATACACCACATCCACTGCTCTTCCTTCATCAACTTGTTTTGTCACTTCGTCAAAAATGTCAATCAGATTCATGAGGCACAACCTGCCCCTCACAAAGCCACAAACACGAGGAAATCTGCGGATGCTGGAATTTCAAGCAACACACATAAAAGTTGCTGGTGAATGCAGCAGGCCAGGCAGCATCTCTAGGAAGAGGTACAGTCGATGTTTTGGGCTGAAGGGTCTCGGCCCAAAACGTCAACTGTACCTCTTCCTATAGATGCTGCCTGGCCTGCTGCATTCACCAGCAACTTTTATGTGTGTTCCTCACAAAGCCACGCTGACTATCCCTAATAAGACTATTCTCCACATGCTTTTAAATCCTGTCTCTAAGAATCATCTCCACCATTGATGTAAGACTCACCTTCCTATTTTCTGGTACTACTCCCGTGGCCAGTGAGAACACAAAGGCCATCACCAATGACGAAGACATTTCTTCCTTCCTTCCTGTAGTAACCTGGGGTATATACTGACCAGTCCTGGGGACTTAACTATCCCAATGTTTTTCAAGAGTTCCAACGCTGCCTCTTTCTTAATTTCAACATGTTCCAGCACATTAGCCTGTTCTATACTGACCTCACATTTGTCAAGGTCCCTCTCACTGGTAAATACTGAAGCTACGTATTCATTAAGGACCTCCCCTACCTCTTCCAACTCCAGGCACATGTTTCCTCTTTTATCCCCGATTGATCCTACCTCACTCTGGTCATCTTCCTGTTCTTCACGTACGTGTAGAATACCTTGGATTTATTTCTAATCCTGCTCACCAAAGCCTTCTCCTGTCCCCTCTTAAGTCTGGATACCATAGAACTCTCTTGATCCCTGTCTGATCTTTGCCTCTTAATGCTTAAGTTTGCTTCCTTTTGACTAGATGTTCCACCTCTCTTGTCAACCAAGGTTCCTTCACGCTCGCATCCTCTTCCTGCCTCAATGGGCAAACCTATCAGGGGCTCCTTGAGCGGCCTCCGCATTTACGTTGTACATTCCTGAGAACATCTGTTCCCATTTTAAGCTCTCAATTTCCTGCCTAATAACATCATATTTCACCTTCCCCCAATTAGACACATTCCCAAAACTGTCTCTGAAATAGTCACACACTGAGAGATCTGCTTTCTGACCAGGTGCATTGCCTAGAAGTCGATCTAGTATGACCTTTCCTCCACCTGACTTGTCCACATATTGTGTCAGGAATCCTTCCTGGACGCACCTAACAAATTCCGCCCCATCTAAACCTTATGCACTAAGGATTCGCCAAGCAATATTAGAGAAGTTGAAGTTACCCACAATGACAACTTTCAAATCTCTTACTAGCTCTTCTTTCAGTTAGTCCTGACGAAGGGTCTCAACCCAAAACGTCGACTGTACCTCTTCCTAGAGATGCTGCCTGGCCTGCTGCGTTCACCAGCAACTTTTATGTGTGTTGCTTGAATTTCCAGCATCTGCAGATTTCCTCGTGTGACCCTGTCAATTATACACCTTTACAAAAGCTGCCTCCTGATCTACTCTTCAGACTCTCTGCTTTTATGGGGGTAGACGGGGCACGGTCGATAGAATACTCCCAAAAGAGTGAAGCCCCCTTTCCTATTTCTGACGTCTACCCACACTGGCTCAGAAGCTGATGCCTTCATAAATCCTCCCTTCCTGCAGCTATGGTACAAACCCAGATCAACACTGCCACTCCACCAGCTCTTTTACTTCCCTCCCTGTCCCATCTAAACCCAGAATATCCAGCAGCCAACTCTGTCCAGCCAAGTTTCTGTAATGGCCACAATGTCATAGTTCCATGTACTGATCCATGCTCTAAGCTCATTACTCTCGTACCTGATGCTTCTCACATTAAACACATTTCAACCCATCCAACTGGTTTCATTTATACCTTCTCCATTGTCTATCCTCCCTCCCTACTACCCTTAAAGTCCTTCTTTTTAATTTCTTCCTAGCTTCTTATATTTGTTCTTCAGGACCTCATCCATTTTCCTAGCTACGTCTTTGGTACCAATATGTACCATGACTTCTGGCTGCTCACCCTCTCCCTTAAGAAAGCTGTGGACTCGACCTGAGACGACTCTGGTTCTGATACCTGGGAGGCAAATACCGATTAGGAGTCTCTTCCATGTCACTGAACCTGCTGTCCCTTCCCCTAACTATTGAATTCCTTATCACCACCACTCTCCTCATCACCTCACTTTTCTTCTGAGCCACAAATCCAGACTCAGTGCCAGAGATCTGGCTGCTAGGTCTTTCCCGCTGGTAGGTTCCCCACCCCCCCACCCCTCCAAAGTGGCATACTTGTTATTGAGGGCAATGGCCACTGGGATATTCCCTCTCTTGACAATCATCCAGCTACCTGCCTCCTGCAACCCAGGTGTGACTGCATCCCTAGAGCCCCCATCTATCACCTCTTCATTCTCCCATCCAGCCAGCTCCAGTTCCCTAACATGGTCTGCCAGGATCTGCAGCCAAATGCACTTCTTGCAGGTGTACTCACCTGTGAGAGCGTTTATACAAGGAAAACAAAGTTGTGCTACAATTCAGGGAGGAGTCGCAGCAATACCTCTAGTTCAGTCAATCAATCGCTATTAATGCACAAGATTAAAATGATAATAAATTAATACATTAATCACACGGAAGCACTTGCAAAGCTTTTTTTGTAAAGCTGTATACACTTTCACAGACTGCTTTTAGAGAAGCATATTACCCTAAATGAAAATCCCGCAAAGTCCACTGTAGTTCCCAGCAGTCTGGTCTGGTCTCCAGCTCTCTTATCCCAGGTCTGTGTTTTTTTCTCCTCCCCCTCCAGCATTGGATATGCCCCCATCCCTTTCTGCTTTCCCAGTAGTAGGCACCATCTTGATTCATTTGATCAATTGAAGAGGGGAGCACAAATGCAGAACTAGGAGAATGTAGGGATTTGAGAGATTTAAGGATAGGAGAAAACCCACAGTAGAACAAAATGGAGTTTTTAAATTGTACCGTCAGTACTGTTTAGTACTGTTCAACATTTGAACCCAATATTTTCCAACTATCACTGCAATGAAGTTGTCACTAATCTTTGAAATACACAATTAATAATGTTTATTATTACTAAACAGGCCTATTTGTAACAAAGCTTCTATTTTACCCTATCCCCCTTGCAACAGAGATCAGCATTCCATCTGCTTTCCCAATTACTTGCTCAACTTGTCTGCTATCTTCCTGTTTACTATGTAACCATATTCCTCTAAATACCAATATTTAACAGTTTCACAACTTTCACATTATGCCTTATTGTTCTTCTGAGACATGGATGATCTCACATTTTTCCAAATTACACTCAGTTTGCAATTATTTTCACCACTCGTTTATCTCTTTGTTGTCAATCCCTGCATCGATGCTGATAGATTACCCCATTCCTCTGAGCTGTAAACTTAAGTGGCACCTTATGTACTGCATGTATTTCAAAAATTCATATGACCCTTATCCAATTTTTTGCCTTTATGTATCCTGTTACAGCATTAAACTCTGAACATGATTTCCCTTTCTTGAATCTTGATTCTGCTTTAATGTGTTATGCATTTTTTCACGCACAGCCACCTTTTACTATTTCTTCTGCTACCAAAGTCCTTCACTCTCTCACCTCTCTTGCTGACTTCCATTGGGACGACACGTGCACTGGACGTGTTCAATGCCTCTGCCATTTCTTCATTCTCCACCATCAGTTCTTCTGTCCTTGCCTCTAAGAAACCAACATTCACTTCTGCTTCTCCGGTTTTCCCTAGTTTAGTTGCTCTTAAGAATCATTTTGACATTTCCTGCTGGTTTACCTCATAGTTTATTTTCTCTATCTATCATTCATAGTCTCCAAGATCCTCTCAATCACTCACCATCGTTTGCAACTTTACAATCCTTTTCTTTTAATCTCCCACCAACCCTAACTTTTTCAGTTAACTTCAGAGGAATTACTTTTGCATGGAGTTCCTTTCTCAACACACTGCTAATTGATTGGGAATTGCGAAATGTTTCTTTAATTGTATGTTGCTAATTATGTGCAGCCATTTCTCTTAATCAATTTTCCCAATCTACCTTAGCCAGCTCGTTTCTCATAAATATTAATTGCCTTTATTTAATTTAATTTAAAACTTTGTTTGTCACTCACAACTGAGGGTTAGCCTATTATATCCATCTTCCGCATTTCTTTTCAATGAATTCACCAGTAATATTTGACTTATTTAATGCATTCTGGTCCAAAGTGGTTGGCTAGTTCCACAAAGTATGAACCTGAATGTATCCTAGGGACTCTTCCCCAGATTACCTTATGGAGGTACTGTATATAAAATCATGAGGGGCATTGATAAGGTGATTGGTCATGGGGCAGGAGTGTCCAAAATTAGAACTCACAGACTTAAGGTGAGACGAGGAAAATCTAAAGGCGCTGTGGGCCAACCTCCTCAGACAGAGGGTGGTGCATATGGGGACCAAGCTGCCAGAGGATATGGTGGAGACTGACACCATCACAATGTTTAAAAGATATTTGGGTAGGTACACGGATAGGAAAGGTTTGGAGGACTATGGGCCAAACACAGGTAGGCAATTGGTCAGCACAGGTGAGTTGGGTTGAAGGTGATATTTCCGCGGTCTATAACTCTGCCAATTACATTTGGCAATTAGGTTCACCAGTCTAAATGAAGATTCTGATACAGAATCACAAAGCTGAAGCATTAATGCTGTTTTTCTCTCTCTCCAAAGGATCTCTCGCCGCAGGAAATGCTGCCCGGCTTATTAAGTGTTTCCAGCATTTCCTGTTTTTAATTTTATATAAAGATTAAACTCACGCATAATTACATTATCTTTGTTATATTATTTTATGATACTCTGTCAAGCAGTTAGGATTTATAGACTACTCCAAATGGTTTTCTACATCTCATGTCTGGTGAGGAAACATTCTTTTCCCCCACCTAGTGATTATGCTAAATTGGAATTCCTCTACCCTAACAACCAGATAAAGCAGCCTTGTAATATCTTCCTTTAAACCTTTAAATATTTCAAATTACCTGCACTATATCTCTAGGCTCCAGCCTCTGACGTCTCCTCTCATTAGCTTTCCCTTACTGATCACTGCCAAACTGCAAATAAATTCCATGTCAATGATAGCTCAGAAGCTGATCCGGGAGAGGAGCAGAGATTGATTTACTTATTACACCATATTTGGCTCAATGGGTCCACGCTGACTCCCAGAAGGACAAATCTATCAGACCCAGAACAACAAAAGAGAGCGAGGAGTCCGCTCAGCCTCTCTAACCTATCCCACTATTCATCATACAACACACATCAAAGTTGCTGGTGAACACAGCAGGCCAGGCAGCATCTCTAGGAAGAGGTACAGTTGATGTTTCGGGCCGAGACCCTTCGTCAGGACTAACTGAAGGAAGAGCTAGTAAGAGATTTCAAAGTGGAAGGGGAAGGGGGAGATCCAAAATGACAGGAGAAGACAGGAGGGGGAGGGATGGAGCCAAGAACTGGACAGGTGATTGGCAAAGGGGATATGAGAGGATCATGGGACAGGAGGTCCAGGGAGAAAGAAAAGGGGGAGCGGGGGAAAAACCCAGAGGATGGGCAAGGGGTATAGTCAGAGGGACAGAGGGAGAAAAAGGAGAGAGAGAAAGAATGTGTGTATATAAATAAATAACGGATGGGGTACGAGGGGGAGGTGAGGCATTAGCGGAAGTTAGAGAAGTCAATGTTCATGCCATCTGGTTGGAGGCTACCCAGACAGAATATAAGGTGTTGTTCCTCCAACCTGAGTGTGGCTTCATCTTTACAGTAGAGGAGGCCGTGGATAGACATATCAGAATGGGAATGGGATGTGGAATTAAAATGTGTGGCCACTGGGAGATCCTGCTTTTTCTGGCGGACAGAGTGTAAGTGTTCAGCGAAACAATCTCCCAGTCTGCGTCGGGTCTCACCAATATATAGAAGGCCGCATCGGGAGCACCGGACGCAGTATATCACCCCAGCCGACTCACAGGTGAAGTGTCGCCTCACCTGAAAGGACTGTCTGGGACCCTGAATGGTGGTAAGGGAGGAAGTGTAAGGGCATGTGTAGCTGCGCCAGAACCCCACAGCCTTCTCCTTGGTTGCCCGTTGGTTATTCTCTCTCTCGTAAACCCATCAATGCCTCTTTGATTCATTTGTCACTAAGGAACACTAACCCCACCAGTCTGGCTGTCTTTAGAGAATGGAGCAATGCAGGAAAACATTCAGACAGTGGATGTAAGGTGCAGGAATGATTCACAAAGGATGGTGCCTCAGGTGGGTGTGGAGTGAGGGAGGTTCAGAAGTGACGTGATAGAGGGGCACAATGTTATATGGGGCATAGTTAGGGTAGGTAGTCAAAGTCTGTTTGCATTGGTAGGGGTGTCTGAAAATGGATGTCCGTTCATAGTCTCCTCTGCTACAGCAATGAAGCCACGCTCAGATTGCAACACCACCTTATCCTGTCTGGGTAGCCTCTAACCTGATGGTGTGGACATTGATGTCTCTAACTTCCAGTAATTTCCCTCCCCTCTGCCTTCTCCCTTTTCTCCTTGCTCATTCTGGTCCCCTCCTACCCCTTCCCACCTGTCCATCACCTCCCTCTGGTGCCCCCCCATTCCCTTCTTCCCTGGTCCACTGTCTTCTATCGGGTTCCTTCCTCAGCCCTTTACCTCTTCCACTCATAAGCTCCCAACCTCTTTACTTCATCAACGGAAGGACCGCACTAACCTGTACATTCAACCAGTGTGCAAAAGACAACGAACAGTGCAAATACAAATAGAAGAAAATAATAATAAATAAACAATAAATATTGACACCATAAGATGAAGGGTCCTTGAAAATGAGTCCATGGATTGTGGGAACATTTCAATAATTCAGTGAAGTTGAGTGAAGTTATCCTCTTTCATTCAAGAACCTGATGGTTGAGGGGTAATAACTGTCCCTGAATCTGGTGGTGTGAGTCCTGAGGCTCCTGTACCACCTTCCTGATGGCAGCAGCGAGAAGAGAGCGTGTCCTGGGTGGTGGGGGTCCTTGATGATGGATGCTGCTTTCCTGCAACAACATTCATGTAGATGTTCTCAATGGTGGGGTGGGCTTTACCTGTGATGGACCAGGCCATATCCACCGCCTCTTGTAGGGTTTTCCATTCAAGGCCATTGGTGTTTCCATACCAGTTTGTGATGCAGCCAGCCGACATACTGTACGCTACACATCTATAGAAGTTTGTCAAAGTTTTAGATGTCACGTTGAATCTTCACAAACTCCTAAGGAAGTAGCGGCGTTGCCGTGCTTTCTTTGACATTGCTTTATGTTCTGGGCCCACAACAGGTCTTTTGAAATATTAACACCAAGGAATTTAAAGTTGCAAACCCTCTTCACCTCTGATCCTCCGATGAGGACCAGCTCATGGGTCTCTAATGTCCTCCTCCGAAAGTCAGTAATCAGCTGCTTGGTCTTTCTGGCTTTGAGGAAGAGCCAGTTGCTGTGGCACCACTCAGACAGGGTAGTTGGTATCTTGCTAGAGGGGTGGTGGAGGCAGAAACAGAAGGAACATTCAAGAGGCACCCGGACACATACTTGAATGAGCAAGGCAGAATAGGATTAGAATAGGAAGACATGACGGTCATCACAGATACGATGGGTGAAAGGCCCCTTCTCTGTGCTGTACAATTCTACAACTCTGTGGTAATGGAATCAAATGGCCCCAGTGATCGGGATTGAACTGGGTCTCCAGCTCTGTGAGGCAGCAGTGATAAACGGTGCCTTGGGTTAAAATATACGGTCGTTCCAGCTGATTACATGAGTTTAGAATGTCTGAATCCAGATCCCAATCGGTGTCACATCTCAACATCAACCTGACACATCGTCCCAGCATCTCCCAGGAACTGGGCCGCCTACCACACAGTACAAGAATTTCAGCTGATATTTACAGCAGCACAAAAGGACAGCAGGGACAGGCCCAGTGACCTGGGTTCCATTCTGACCTCTGGGTACTGTCTGTGTGGAGTCCGCACGTCCTCCCTGTGGCCGTGTGGGTTTTCTCCAATCGTTCAGTGTTTCCTCCTCTATCCCAACAATGATAAACAGTGAATTGCCCCTCATCTGTAGATGAGAGGGAGAACCTGGGGGTTGTTGTGGGAACGTAGGGAGAATAAAAATGAGGATTAATGTAGGATTAGTGTAAGTGGGTGGTTGACAGTCAGTACAGACACAATGGGCCAACGGGCCCATTTCGGGACTGTGTGACATTGAGCTATGGATGAAGTCTGGTTCTGGTGGGCAGCAGGACTGAGATTAGTAAGGGACAGTAACTTCATTCTGCTTCAAGCCTGATTCATCCTAATCAGGCTGGATCTCAGACTGAGGAATGTTTCAAAGTTGGTGGTATCAGGTTGCAGCTGGACCTAAATGTACAAACATTGGCACCCGCACATAAACTTAAAGCCAAGATCTAATCAGGGAGCTGGATGACGTTTAAGATGCTATCAGGACGAGTAGGCAGGTTTGATCTGTAAGCCTGTCTCTTCAGCCAGTGCAGTGAGAGACTGCTGTGAATGATGTAACCGTTCCCACAACACATCCCTCCACACACTCCTAGTCGTAAGTTAGGACATTTATGTCCCCGGGTACACTATGTACTCCGTATTAATGAATGACTTTTGACACCCTTACTTACCACAAACCTATCAACCTCTGCTTTAAATACAGCCGATTAGCTGGACTCCACAGCTGTCTGTGGCAGTGAATTCCACAGATTCACCACCCTCTGGCTAAAGAAATTCCTCCTCATCTCTGTTGTCGTACCCCCCTGAATTTTCCTCCTCATATCCCTATAGCCGGATGACCTAGTCCCCCACACATGCCATTAACTCCCCTTTCAAGTCATAGTCATCTGGCGCTGAAACAGAACCCCTTTAGCCACCACAGCCCTGCCAACCTGTTGTCCCATCTAAAACTAGCCCCGCTTGCCAGCATTAAGTCCATATCCTCCTATTATCTGTTGAAATATCACTGGAACTTAGTGATTGTATTTGACTCCACCACTGTGTAGAGTCACAGAGTAATACAACATAGAGGCAGACACTGCAGCCCAATTCGTCCAGACCAGCCGAGATTCACATCTCAGCCAGTCCCATTTGCTCATGTTTGGCCCATTTCCCACTAAACCTTTCATAGCCACGTACCTGGCCAAAGCTTTAACAGTTGTCATTGTACCTGTCTCAACCACTTGCTGTGGCAGCTCGTTCCACACACCCACCACCCTCTGTGTTAAAGTCCTGCCCCTCAGATCTCCTTTAAATCTTTCCCTTCTGACCTTAAACCTACCCTCTTAGTTTTTGAACCCCTTTTTCTGGAAAAAAAAAGACTATTTATGACTGACATACTGTCACATTGTGGATAAGCAGTCCTTTTGTCAGTCTAATGACTGTGTGTCACCCTACGTATGTCCCTAATGATTTTGTACACCTCCATAAAATCACCCCTTGGTCTCCTACACCAAGAAGTAAAACCCTATGCCCAATCTCTCCTTGCAGCTCAACCCCTTGAGTGCTAACCACATTTCCATAAGTCTTCTTTGCACTCTCTCCAGCATTTCTATAACAGTGTATTTGAAACTGTGCACAATGCTCTAGGCGTGTCCTCACCAACACCTGGTATAACTACAACATAGCATTACAGCTCCTAAGCTCAGTGCCCTGACGATTGAAGGCCATCATGCCAAATTGTCTACCTGCAACAAGACTTCCAGAGAGCCATGTATTGGTAGATCCTCTGACTCCTTGGTTCCTCTGATCTGCACTACTCCCCAGGGCCCTACTGTTCACTGTGAAAGTCCCACCCTGGTTTGACTTCCCAAAATGAAATACCTCGTACTTATCTAAACTGATGGTATTCACCACTCCTCAGCCAACTTACCAAGATGATCAAAACCCTGCTGCAATTCTCATCTGCAAACATAACCCTTGGAAATATCAATCCCTTCAGATTCCCCATGAAACTCCTTCCTTTCACCTCAAACATCTTTTCTTTTGTTTTCGAGATCCCTATCCCTTGCGGACCACCTCCTCCCTCAATCTCAACAAACCACAGATGCTGCAAACCTGCCGTAAATACTCAATAGGCTGTGCCTTATCTGTGGAAAGAGACACAGAGTTAATGCCGCAGGTCAAAAAGATGGGAAACAGCAGTTTTAAATTGTAGAGACAGAGAAGGTTGGAGAAAACAGAAAGACTGTGTGACATTGGGTGTAGACAATGAAGGACTGCTGCTGGCTGAGATGTTGTGGGGAGGTCTTGCTAATCGCAAATGTGCTGACAGAATCTTCTTGACCTAATCTTCATCCTGGTGTAGTTACAGTATATCTGTCCCTTTTGAAACTTTCTGGCATAAGTTTACAACACCCTACGTTGTGAATGAAGTGGACTGGCATCAGATCATATCCAATGATTCAAGATCAGTTGAAGGAAGTCATCTGCAGTAGCAGAGCTGTATTCCACCACGTCCCAGCATCTCCATCACCCTGCAGTTAGTGTCAACCAGAAGCAAACCTGGTCCAACAGCAAGTCTAGAAGAGCACATCAGGAGCACCAAAGGGTGGGGGCCGTAAGGATTTGGGGGCCACCTCACCAAGCCTACATCCGTAAGCAGTGCTGGCAGAGTTAAACTGAGGTGAGGGAAAAGCTCAGCTGCAAATGACAATGGACAGACAAATAGCCAAGGAGGTAGGCTGGGTTAATGTACGAGTATCATATCCGTTACTGGTAGAGAGCAGTGGAGGAGTCTGAAGTTCAAGGCTAAAGATTTTACAAACACCCACCCCTACCCCATCCTCAGGAGCACCGTGGCTGATTTATCACACCCTCCTCCAGAGGAATTGTCCCAAAAGCAAGATAGTTCAACTGAATGCACACAAGATCAGGAGGAGGCTGAGAGCAGAGGATGTAGCAAAAGCAACAGGTCTCAACAAGCTCCAGGCTAACATCCTGCTAAAGGCCAGCAGCCCTCCCTTAAGGGCAGCGATAACTGCAGTGGCCAGCTGAGCACAGGGGAGGTTGCCTCAGGACATCCAGTCTGCATAATCCTCTCTCCACTCCATCATCAGCCTGCTCTCCCTCCGAGTGTCAGTATCACAAGCACCATCCATGATGACGGTGATACTATCGATCACCTTTGCTCAGTCTGTAGACTGCCAAACCTGCACAGCGCAGTCATGTTGCAGCCGTCGTCCAAAGCTGGGCCAGAAATCTCAGCAGCAGAGACGAGGAACAGAGGGCCGATAACCGTACAGTAACATTTCACCAAGAAGAGAGAAACTCGAGCAGCAGAGTCGAGGAACAGAGGGTCGGTAATTGTAGAGTGGCATTTCACCAAGAAGAGAGAAACTCCAGCAGCAGAGATGAGGAACAGAGGGTTGATAACCGTACAGTAACATTTCACCAAGAAGAGAGAAAGTAGAGGCAGCAACAGTCCATTCAGCCCCTCGAGCCCAAGCCTGGATGTAGAGGGACATTGGAAAGAATCTTGGCTGAGGTGAGGTGAGGTGGTGTGAGCTGTGTTGCACAAGATCGAAGGGAACCCAGCTCAGGGGATATCCTGAACCCTTTGTTTGAGCTGTCCACACAACAGTGAATGTTTTCACTCAATACACGCCTCAGGAACAGAGCTGTATTTGTGTGTACTACAGTAAATAATCTACAGCCTGAGATATCATCAGCATCAATGAGGGGGAAGGAAGGGAGCTTGTGTTCAGGGAGAGGCAAGGTCACCATTACCTGAGATAACCCACCGTAGATAATATAGAAACCTAACTTGCACAGCAGTTCTTCATATCCGTGCTGGCATTCGGCTATCAAATCAGTGACTTACTCCTGCTCTAGACCCATCGTTATATGGGGAGAAGGCAGGAGAATGGGGTTGAGAGAGATAACGAGTCAGCCATGATGAAATGGCAGAGCAGACACGATGGGCCGAATGGCCTACTTTGCACCTATGTCTTATGATCTTATGGTCTTATTTTATAAGTATTTTCAAAGTTCAGAGTTCATAGGAAAATGTACTATCAGAGTACATACTCGTCACCACGTACAAACTACAGGTTCTTTTCCTGTGGGCGTAATTAGCAAATCTATAGATCAGTAACTGTAAACCATAAACTGTAAACAAAATGTGCAAACATAGAGATAAGTAAATAGCAATAAATAGTGAGCAAGAAATAACAAAATAATATCCATCAATGTAACAATATAACAGAGCCCTTAAACGAGTCCTTAAATTCCTTTTGTTCCAGAGCCTGATGGTTGAGGGGTAGTAACTGCTCTTGAACCTGGTGGTGCCAGTTCTGAGGCCCCTGTACCTTCTACCTGATAGCCGCAGAGAGTAAAGAGCATGCCCTGGGTGGTGAGGATCTTTGATGATGGATACTGCTTTTCTATGACAACATTTCATGTACACATGCTCAATAGTTTGGAGAGCTTTACCTGTGATGTACTGGGCTGAATCTACTATCTTTTGTAGGATTTTCCACTGAAAGGCATTGTTGTTCCCGTACCAGGCCGTGATGCAGACAGTCAGCATACTTTCCACACACATCTACAGAAGTCTGCCAAGGTTTTCAATGACGTGCCATACCTGTGCAGAGTCCTGAGGAAGAGAAGGCACTTCCGTGCTTTCTTCACAGTAATATTTATATCATGGGACAGGACAGATCCTCTGAGATAGTGACACCCAGAAATTTAAAGTTACTGACCCTCTCTTCGAGTGTATAAATGCAGAAGGATCTAAACCATTACTCAGATCTACCACCCCCCTTGTACCAACCCCAACCAATACACAGAGAATGAAGTTAGGACACAGCTTTTCAATTACATCTGTCAGCAGTCATCCGTATTATTTCATGATCAGATTAGCCAGATCAGCGAATCCCCCACAGGATCAGTGAACAGGTTCGGAAGTTTGTGTGGGCAGGAGATACAAGGACCAGTGACCTCCCAGAAACACAAGATGGTGTGCCCAGAGTTCAAAGCCTGAAGCTTGGGGCCCTGTCATTAGCAATTCTAGAGTTCGAGTTCTGGAGTTCAGGGTCCAGTCATCGGCGTGGCTGGAGTTTCAGACCTGGAGTTCAGGGCTCCATCATTGACAAGCACTGGTTCGATACCGAAGGTAGAAGCCTAAAGATCGATCAGAAGTCTAGAAGTCAAGACCTGATGGCCAAAGCCCTAATTCTGTGAGTCGAATGGGGGAAGCTGGAGATCAGTGTCTGTGTGAATGCAATCCCAATGGAGGCAGGAGGCGTGGTCTGTCCTGGAGGGCTTGGAGGGACGTCTGTGTGTGTGAGTGGGTGGGAGAGACGAAAGGAGTTTCTGTTGCTGTTGTTCTGCTGAATGTTGTGGACATGTTATGTTAACACTGAAATGTGCGGCGACACCTGTGCGCTGCCCTCAACACCTCCTTAGGTTGTGTTCGATATTAAAGCAACAACATATTTCACTGCAAGTTTACTTACTATGCGCAAATAGAGTTAACTTTTCAACCAGGGCACAATCAAGATTTAAAAGGCAGAGCTTCGTGGCAGTACCTCTGAGCTGGGCTGTGACCAGTCAATGAAAGGGATTAATTCTAAAGGGCAAATAAAAATAACACCAGTGCAAGCAGAGTGGCCATCCTTGTGAGTGGGCCAGTGTTTAGAGTGCCTTGGGCTGATCAAGCTTAGGCAAGATCAGGCTTGGGCGAGGTTAAGTATCTGGTAAGTTTCTCTCTTTTTGGTCTTATTTGTTCATTTCTCATCTGTTAGGGCACAGTAGTTTAGTGAGAATGTCTCCAGGGACAGTGCTTTGTACTGTGTGTGGGATGTGGGAAGTCTGGGAGATGCCCAGCCTCCCAGATAAACACATCTGCACCAGGTGCACTGACAGCAGCTCCTGAAAGAATGTTTTAAGGAACTGGAGCTGTAGCTCGATGACCTTTTGCTTATACGGGAGACTGAGGAAGCGATAGATAGGAGCTGCAGGAAGGTAGTCACCCCTAGGTTGCAGGAGACAAGGTAACTGGGTGACCGTCAGGAGAAGGAAGGGAAATGCACAGCCAGTGCACAGTACCCCTGTGGCCATTCCCCTCAATGATAATTATACAACTTTAGATGCTATTGAGGGAGCAACCCATCAGGCACAGTGACCCCTTCTCTGGCACTGAGTCTGGTGCTGTGGCTCAGAGGGCCAGAGAGGCGAAGCGGAATGCAAGTGTTGGTCGGAGATTGCATAGTTAGAAGAAAAGAGATGAGATTCTGTGGCTGCGATAGAGACACACAGATGGTATGTTACCTCCCTGGTGCCAGAGTCAGGGACGTCTCAGATCGGGTCTATGGCATTCTTAAAGGGGAGGGGGGCAGCCTTGGCACATATTGGCACCAATGACATAGAGGTAGACAAGGTGAAAAGGTCCTGAAGAGAGATTTTAGGGAGCTAGGTAGAAAGCTGAGAAACAGGACCTCCAGGGTAATAATCTCTGGATTGCAGCCTGTGCCACGTACCAGTGAGGGTAAGAATAGGATGATTTGACAGGTGAACGTGTGGCTGAGGAAATGGTGCAGGGGACAGGGGTTCAGATTTATGGATCATTGGCATCTCTTCTGGGGAAGGGAAGGACGAAAAGGATAAGTTACACCTGAACATGAGGGGGACCAAAATCTTTGCGGGTAGTTTTGCTGGAGCTGTTTGGGAAGGTTTAAACTAATTTGGCAGGGGGTTGGGAGCTGGAGTGATAGGGCTGGGGATGAGGCAGTGTGTAGTGAGACTGCCAACAAAGACAGGCTGATGATAGAGCAAAATTTCAGTCAACAGGAGGAACTGCAATGTAAAAGGGGGACAAAATTGAAAACAGTGATGAATACAGGACTGAACGGGTTCTATCTGAATGCTCACAGTACATAGAATAAGGTAGATGAACTTGTAGCACAGTTACAGATTGGCTTGTATGATGCTGTGGGCATCACTGAATCGTGGCTGAAAGAAGATTATAGCTGGGTGCTTAATGTCCAAGGAATCCATATTATATCAAAAGGACCGCCAGGTAGGCAAGGGGGGTGGTGTGGCTCTGTTGGTAAAAAATGAAATCAAGTCATTAGAAGGAGGTGACATAGGATCGGAAGGTTTTGAATCGTTGTGGGTAGAGCTAAGGAACTGCAGGGGTTAAAAAACCCTTATGGGAGTTATATACAGACCCCCAAAACAGTAATAAAGATGTGCTCTACAAATTACAATGCAAGATTGAAAATACATGCCAAAAGGGCAATGTTGCGATAGACATGGGGGACTTCAACATGCAGGTAGGTTGAGAAAATCAGGTTGGTGTTGGATTCCAAGAGGGGAATTTCTAGAATAGCTACGAGATGGCTTTTTAGAGCAGCTCATGGTTGAGCCCACTGGGGGATCAGCTATTCTGCATTGGGTGCTGTGTAATGAACAGGACTTGATTAGAGAGCTTAAAGTAAAAGAACCTTGAGGGGACAGTGATCATAATATCATCAAATTCTCCCTGAATTTTGAGAAGGAGAGGCTAAAGTCAGATGTATCAGTATCACAGTGGAGCATGAGAGGGGAGTTGGCCAGAACAGATTGGAAAAGAACACTGGCAGGGATGATGGCAGAGCAGCAATGTCTGGAATTTCTGGAGGCTATTCAGAAGACACAGGATATGTACATCCCAAAGAGGAAGAAGTACTCTAAAGGCAAACTGACCTAATCATGGCTAACAAGAGAAGTCAAAGCCAACATATAAACCAAAGAGAGGGCATATAATAGAGCAAAAATTAGTAGGAACTCAGGATTGGGAAGCTTTTCAAGATCAACAGAAGGCAATTAAAAAATAATTAGGAAGGAAAAAATGGATTATGAAAGTAAGCTAGCAATATTAAAGAGGATACCAAAAGTTTCTTCGAATACATAAAATGTAAAAGAGAGGCAAGAGTGTGTATTGGAGCACTGGAAAACAATGCTGGAGATGTAGTAATGGGGACAGGGAAATGGTGGATGAACTGAATAAGTACTTTTCATCTGACTTCACTGTGGAAGACACTAGCAGTTTGGTGGAAGTTCCAGAGTGTCAGGGGTCAGAAGTGTGTGAAGTTGCCATTACTAGGGAGAAAGTTCTTGGAAAACTGATAGGTCTGAAGGTAGACAAGTCCCTTGGACCAGATGGTGTACACCCCAGGATTCTGAAGAAGGTGGCTGAAGAAATTGAGGAGGTATTGGTAATGATCTTTCAAGAATCATTAGATCTGGAATGGTTCTGGAAGACTGAAAAATTGCAAATGCACTTCACTCTTCAAGAAGAGGGAGAGGCAGAGGAAAGGAAATTATAAGCCAATTAGTCTGACCTCAGTGGTTGGGAAGGTGTTAGAGTCAATTGTTAAAAATGTTGATTCGGGGCACTTGGAAGCATGTGATAAAATAGGTCAGCATGGTTTCTTCAAGGGAAAATCTTGCCTGACAAATCTGTTGGAATTCTTTGAGGAAAAAACAAGCAGGATAGACCGAGGAGAATCAGTGGATGTTGTGTACTTGGATTTTCAGAAGGCCTTTGACTAGGTGGCACATATGAGGCTGCTTTACAAGCTACAGGAAAAATTCTAGCATAGGTAAAGCAGTGGCTGATTTGCAGGAGGCAAAGAGTGGGAATAAAGGGAGCCTATTCTGGTTGGCTGCTTGTGACAGGTGTCTATGTTGGAACCAAGTCCTTTAACATTATATGTCAATGATTTGGATAATGGAATTAATGTCTTCGTTGGAAAGTTTGCAGATGATATGAAAATTGATGGAGGGGCAGGTAGTTTTGAGGAGGTAGAGAGGCTACAGAAGGATTTAGACAGATTAGGAGAATGGGCAAAGAAGTGGCAGTGGGGAAGTGTGCTTTGCACTTCGGTAGAAGAAATAAAAGCATAGACTATTTTCTAAGTGGAGAGAAAATTCAAAAATCTGAAGTGTAAAGGGACTTAGGAGTCCTTGTGCAGGATTCCCTGAAGGTTAATTTGCAGGTTGAGTTGGTTGTGAGGGAGGCAAATGCAATGTTTGCATTCATTTCAAGGGGACTAGAATATAAAAGCAAAGATGTAATGTTGATGCTTTATTAAACACTGGTGAGGCCTCACTTGGAGTGTTGTGAGCAGTTTCGGCAGGATGTGCTGACATTGGAGAGAGTTCAAAGGAGGATCATGAAAGTGATTCCAGGATTGAAAGGCTTGTCACTTGATGAGTGTTTGATGGCTCTGGGCCTGTGTTCACTGGAATTCAGAAGAACAAGGGGTGACCTCACTGAAACGTATTGAATGCTGAAAGGCCTTGATAGTGCGGATGTGGAGAGGATGTGACCAGGGGACACTGTCTCAGAATAAAGGGGCATCCTGTTAGAACAGAAATGAGAAGGTATTACTTTAGCCAGAGAACACTGAATCTGTGGAATTCTTTGCCTCAGGCGGCTGTGGAGGCCAAGTCTTTATGTATATTTAAGGCAGAGGTTAATAGATTCCTGATTGGTCAGGGCACGAAGGAATACGGGGAGAAGGCAGGAGAATGAGGCTGAGAGGGAAAATGGGTCAGCCATGATGAAATGGCAGAGCAGACTCAATGGGCCAAATGGCCTAATTCTGCTCCTATATCTTATGGTCTTATTGTCTCATTTTTCAATGTACATCTGATAAATAAATGAATCTCAATCTAAATCTATAGCTCTATCCTTTCTCAGGCCATCCTACAAAGACCACAGTTCTGGCCTGGGACATCTTCATCTGTAATATTTTGAGCAATTTTATATCGGAGGAATGATGTGCTGCCCCTGATGAGTCCAGAAGAAGTCCATAAGAATGATCCCAGGAATAAAAGGCCAATCATACAAGAAACATCTGGCATCTCTGAGCCTGTACTTAATGGAGTTTAGAAGGATGAGAGGGGGATCTTTTTAAAACCTACTGCAAGGTTTGGAGATAGTAGACATGAATTGGTTGTTTTCATTGGTGAGAGATTCTAGGGTCTGAAGGCACAACATCAGAATAAAGGGGTTCCTATAAACAGATCAGGAGGAATTTCTGCGGAAAGAGGGAGCTAATTCTGCAGAGGACTGTGGAGATCAGTCATTAAGAGTATTGAAGCCAGAGATTAATAGGTTCTTGATTAGTATGGGGTTAAGGGTTATGAGGAGAAGCCAGGAGAAAAGGGTTGAGAAAAAAAGCCATGATTGATTGGTGGAGGAGACGAAGGGCAGAATGGCCTAATTCTGTTCCTGTGTCTTAAGGGCTTATCTTCCAGGGACCACGGTGCTTTCCCCTGGGGCCGCCTAGCCTCTCAGTTACAGTAGGCTGCGGAGCAGACGCACAAGGACAGCTGAGCTGGTGGAGGCTGCTGGCAGCGTGGCCACAGGAGAGTTCCAGAAATCACGTCAGCATTGGACATGTCAGTGTGGTCACTGACTCCATATGACGATAAGACATTGGAGCAGAAATAGGCTATTTGGCCCATCGAGTCTGCTCCACCATTCAATCATGGCTGATCCCGTTTTCCCCCTCCTTAGCTCCACTCCCCGGCCTTCTCCCCGACAACCTGGCCTCCAAAGCTGCCTGTGGTAACAAATCCCACAAATTCTTCACCCTCTGGCTAAAGAAATTTCACCACATCTCTGTTCTAAATGAATGCTCCTCTATCCTGAGGCTGTGCCCTCTTGTCCTAGACGCTGCCACCATGGGAAACATCCTTACCACATCGACTCTGTCTAGGCCTTTCAACATTCAAAAGGTTTCAATGAGGTCCCCCCTCATCTTTCTAAATTCCAGCGAGTACACACACAGAGCTATCAAATATTCTTCATATGATAACCCTTTCATTCCCGGAATTATCCTTGTGAACCTCCTCTGATCCCTCTCCAATGCCAGCACATCTCTTCTTCAGTGAGGAGCCCAAAAAGTTTTCACAATACTCAAGGTGAGGCTTCACCAGTGCCTTATAAAGCCTCAGAATCACATCCCTGCTCTTGACCACATGAAATGAATCAACCTGCAAGTTAATCTTTAGTGTGTTCTGCACAAGGACTCCCAAGTCCCTTTGCATCTCAGATTTTTGGCTTTTCTCCCCATTTAGAAAATAATCTGCACATTTATTTCTTCTACCAAAGTGCATGACCATGCATTTTCCAACATTGTATTTCATTTCTAAGCACATCTTTCCCTCCCCCCCCCGCATTCCGCAGGGATCGCTCCCTACGCAACTCCCTTGTCCATTCGTCCCCCCCATCCCTCCCCACTGATCTCCCTCCTGGCACTTATCCATGTAAGCAGAACAAGTGCTACACATGCCCTTACACCTCCTCCCTCACCACCATTCAGGGCCCCAAACAGTCCTTCCAGGTGAGGCAACACTTCACCTGTGAGTCGGCTGGGGTGATATACTGCGTCCGGTGCTCCCGATGTGGCCTTTTATATATTGGCGAGACCCGACGCAGACTGAGAGACCGCTTTGCTGAACACCTACGCCCTGTCCACCAGAGAAAGCAGGATCTCCCAGTGGCCACACATTTTAATTCCACATCCCATTCTCATTCTGACATGTCTATCCACGGCCTCCTCTACTGTAAAGATGAAGCCACACTCAGGTTGGAGGAACAACACCTTATATTCCGTCTGGGTAGCCTCCAACCTGATGGCGTGAACATCGACTTCTCTAACTTCCGCTAATGCCCCACCTCCCCCTCGTACCCCATCTGTTACTTATTTTTATACACACGTTCTTTCTCTCTCTCTCCTTTTTCTCCCTCTGTCCCTCTGACTATACCCCTTGCCCATCCTCTGGGTCCCCCCCCCTTGTCTTTCTTCCCGGACCTCCTGTCCCATGATCCTCTCATATCCCTTTTGCCAATCACCTGTCCAGCTCTTGGCTCCATCCCTCCCCCTCCTGTCTTCTCCTATCATTTCAGATCTACCCCTCCCCCTCCAACTTTGAAATCCCTTACTCACTCTTCCTTCAGTTAGTCCTGACGAAGGGTCTCGGCCTGAAACGTAAACTGTACCTCTTCCTAGAGATGCTGCCTGGCCTGCTGCGTTCACCAGCAACTTTTATGTGTGTTGATTGTATTTCATTTGCCACTTTCTTGCCCATTCTCCTAATCTGTCTCAGTCCTTCTGCAGCCTACCTGTTTCCTCAACACTGCCTCCCCTCCAACAATCTTTGTAGCACCTGCAACTTGGCAAAAAAGCCATCTATTCCATTATCTAAATCTTTGATACACAGCATAAAAAGAAGTGGTCCCAACACCGACCCCTGTGGAACACCACTAGTCACTGGCAGCAAACCAGAAAAGGATCCTTTTATTCCTACTCACTGCCTCCTACCAATCAGCCAATGTCCTAACCAATAAATTTCCTGTAATGCTATGGGCTCTTAATTTGGTAAGCAGCCTCATATGTGACACCTTGTCAAAGGCCTTCTGAATGTCCAAATATACAACATCCATTGCATCCCCTTTATCTATTCTACTTATAATCTCCTCAAAGAATTCCAACAGATTGGTCAGACAAGATTTTCCCTTAAAGAAGCCATGCTGACTTTGTCCTATCTTGTCCTGTGTCACCAAGTATTCCATAACCTCATCCTTAACTCCAACATCTTCCCAACCACTGAGGCCAGGCTAACTGGTCTATAATTTCCTTTCTTCTGCCTTCCTCCTTTCTTAAAAAGTGGAGTGACATTTCCAATCTTTCAGTCCTCTGGCACAATGCCAGGGTCCAATGGTTTTTGAAGGATCATCACTAATGCCTCCACAATCTCTACTGCTACCTCTTTCTGAAGCCAGGGGTGAAGTTCATCTGTTCGGGTGACTTATGTACCCTTTAGGTCTTTCAGCTTTTTGAGCACCTTCTCCCTTGTAATAGTAACTGCACTCACTTCTCTTCCTTCACATCCTTCTGCATCTGGCACACTGCTAGTGTCTTCCACAGTAAAAAAGTAAAAAAGCTTTTTCCATCCACTTTGATATTGTTTGCTAGCTTGCATTCATATTTCACCTTTTCCCTCCTAATGATTCTTTTAGTTGCTCTCTGTAGATTTTTTAAAACTTTGCACTCCTCTGTCTTCCCACTAATTTTTGCTTTGTTATATGCTCTCTCTTCTGCTTTTACATTAGCTTTGACTTCCCTTGTCAACCATGGTTGTACTATTTTGCCATTTGAGTATTTCTTTGTTTTTGGGATACATCTCTCCTGGACCTTTCTCATTTTTTCCAGAAAATCAAGCCATTGTTGCTCTACTGTCATCCCTGCCAGCATCACCTTCCATTTACATTGGCCAACTACTCTCTCGTACCACTGTAATTTCCTTTACTCCACCGAAATGCTGTTACATCAGACTTCAATTTCTCCTGACCAGAATTTCAAATTGAAATTTCAATCATATTGTGATCACTGCCTCCTAAAGGTTCTTTTACCTTAGGCTTCCTAATCACCTCCGGTTCATTGCATAACACGCAATCCAGTACAGCTGATCCCCTAGTAGGCTCAATGACAAACTACTCTAAAAAGTCATCTGGTAGACATTCAACAAAGTCATTCTCTTGAGATCCATTACCAACCTGATTTTCCCAATCAACCTGCATGTTGAGATCTCCCATGACTATCATAACATTGCACTTTTGACTCCCCTTTTCTAATTCCCCCAGTTCCCCCAACAGTTGTTCCCCAGTGTTCAAGTTGCCAGGAAGATCTACACCGGTAGGTGCTGGAAACCTTCGGTGGCACCAGTCAGGCTTCAACAGGACCGGAATCTTCAGGGTGAAGGGTCCTATCCGTGGCAGTCACACTCCAGAAGCTTTACTACCCCTCCTCCCCCGGCTTAGGCGTCAGTGTGTACGGTACACACTGAATTCAATACTTGCTGATGTTTCTAACCAAAGTATGTTTGGTGCAAACAGATAGAATTTCATGCCAGCCAGAGGCCAGGCTGCTCACCAGTGTAGCTGAGTTAGAATGCTTCTTCCAGGCAACCTCGCTTCAGCCATGCCTTGGTAGCCAGAGGAAGCAGCAGGGTTCTCAGCAGCCACTAGATTCTCCCTGCAGAGGGGAAATAGGTTCGTTCACACCGGTTCCAGAGATTAAATTAGTGAATTGGTTTATTATTATCACATGTACTGAAGTACAGCGAAAAGCTTTGTTTACCTTGCCGTTCATACAGATCATTGCATAACAGCATCAGAACCAGGTTTAAAATCACGTCACAACAGTACATTGAGGTAGTACAAGGGGAAAGCAATAACAGAATGCAGAATAGAGTGTTACCATTACCGAGAGGCAGACAGACAGACAGGTGCTCGCCCGTAATGAGGTAGATGGTCAAGAGTCCATCTTATCATTACAGGGATCATTCAACAGTCTTTTCACAGCAGGGTAAAAAGCCCCTCCCAGTGAAGCAGGATGCAAAGTCAAGAGAAAAGCAAGGGAGAAAGGCAGAAACAAATTCTTCCTGAGGGCTGTTGTGCAGCTGAATAATGCTACACCCCGGCTTGCCAATGGCCTTTGAGTGTTATGGACTATCAAAGCCACCTGTTGCATGTAAAAATGGGATTTTTTGAAATTAAGCCACACTGCATGCATTGTAAATACCTGCTTTGCATGGACAGGAGTAAGACTGCATTCTCGTTGTCTTGAGCAATGACAGTAAAGTTCTATTCGTTTCAGTGAAAACCCTCACGGCTGAAATCCAGACAGCTCAAATTCACTTTATGGGAGGTAATCAGACCAATCAAGGCTTCAATTGCCCTTCCTGATTTCTAATCAATGACTTTCTTGAGTGAAGTGACAGCAGGAGTAAACAATTCAACCCAGAGGAGCTTCAGAGCTTTGAAAAGCAGGACCCACTCATGAGGGGCTGGTGTGTTGCCCTTAGTGACAGGCTGGGGTCCTTAATGCCTCTGTTCCAATGTTTATTGGAACCTTTTCAGATCACATTAGGAAAATGGGCTGCTGCTGAAAATTGATCCAAATATGGGTGAAGATACCAGTGCTTGTCTGCACATAAGGTGTCGTGCTGTAAGGCAAGAATAAAATGGGGTCAGTGCACACTCTGCTTGATGGGCTGAAGGGCCTGTTTCTGACCTGTAAATCTCTATGATTGTATAACCGAGGGAAGAGTACAGTCTGGTGTGGAAGCAGATACACGTGTGGTTGTTTGCCTTGTGTCTGGAGAAAAAGAGCAGCAGTACAGTTGTAGAACAGGAGGAGTGTGCAGCAATGGACAAAGTACACAGAATGAATGTTAAGAATTCAGCAGCTATGAATGTTGAAGGAAGAACACCAAAATTAGGTTAAATACATCCCAAACTAAGAGAAATTAAGGAGAGAGTGGCAGGGCTTGTGATTTTCCAATGCTGTCTCACGATGTAAGGCACTAGAGGACCACTCATGTTGTTAAAAGTGATTACAGGAAAAAATAATTTAAAGCCAGTCAGTCTAATCTGGATGATTCTCGAGGACAGAATTGCATGACTCTTGTTACTCATCATTCAGAAACATGAAATCCAGAATAATCAGCACAAATTTATTAAAGGCTGAATAATCGATTTTCTTTTTGAGAATAGCTCATTTGGAATGGCTTAGGGTTTACCATAGCATTTGACAAGGTCCCACGTCAAAGCTTAGTTTCAAAACTATCTGCTTGCACTCTCCAAGTGACCAATGGGATCAAAGTTGTTCAGCAACTTCTATGTGACTATGGGCTGCTTCCAATGGGATTCTGCAAGAGTGGCCAAAGTCATTTGTTTTTAGTGACAGATATACAGTATATGCAAATTCAGAGAGCAGGAGTAAACAGCTTGCAAATAATTTATTGATTTGTTTATTGAGATACAGTGCAGAATAGTCCTTTCCAGCCCTTCGAACCTCTAACTACAACGAGAGCTTTCCCAGGCTGTTTCTTCTGAACAAAGCAATTGGTGTACAGGGAGAGGGTGACAAATGGACCGAACAGCCTCTATTATACAAAATGAAGGGGGATGGGGTCTATTTCCCACAATAAAGTAGCCAATGAACCAACATTGACAATGAAAGCCGAGGGGGATTGGGGGTTGGGTAAAGGACAGTGGGTGAATAAAAAAACAGTGAAGGCATGGTGGGGAAGATCACTGGGGAGCAAGGAATAGAGGGGAGAGAGGGGAGAGTGAAAGGGAGGGGTGTTGCGAGAAATTGTAGGTTTAAAGTAACTGATATAGGGATTGGTGGGCACTCAGGGAGAATTACTTTTACACAGAACCAATACATTGCTCTCAATATATTACTCCCAGCATATAACTCCCAGTATATCAATATTGGTATATTACTGCCAGTATATTATTCTCAGTATATTACACTTAGCATATATCTCCCAGCATATAACTCCCAGTATATCAATATTGGTATATTACTGCCAGTATATTATTCTCAGTATATTACACTTAGCATATATCTTCCAGCATATAACTCCCAGTATATCTATAGTGGTATATTACTGCCAGTATATTATTCTCAGTATACTACACTTAGCATATAGCTCCCTGTAAATTACTCCCAGTATATTACTCTCAGTTTATTAATCTCAGTATATTATTCTCACTATATTACGCTCAGTATATTATCGCCAGTGTGTTACTACCAGAAAACTACTCTAGTTGTGTTACTCCAGGTGCATTACTCCCAGTACATGAATCGCAGTATATTACTCACTGATTAGTACTCTGTATATATTAGACCCAGTGCAGCTGAGGAACTGACTGAGTGACAGCAAACATTCATGTTTGACTGGTGTTGGGACTTGTAGCTGTGTGTGAGATTACCCAGAATCAGGTGAGGGAAGAGGTCCATTATTCATGTACATCAATCAATCTGGGAATGCAGTGTGCGAGCATCCCCTTTCCCCACGCACTATGTCTCCCACAGCATGGGAAGAAGTGACAATTTCAGAGTCTGCGGCTGAAGATTAAAAAAGGCAGCGCTTTGCGTCAGTTTTCCAAGTTAAGGAACTGGAGCTGCAGCTCAGTAACCTTCAACTCACACGGGAGACTCGGGGAGAGATGGACAGGAGCTACCGGGAAGGAGTCAACCCAAGGCTGCAGGAGGCAGAGAACTGGGTGGCTGAAAGGAAAAGGGAGGGAGCTGGGCAGTCAGTGTAGAGTTCCCCTGTGGATGCTCCCCTCAATAATAAGTGTACCAGTTTGGATGCTGTTGAGGGGGATGAGCTACTAGGGGGAGCAGCAGTGACTGGGGACCAGCTAGAGACATCTGGATAGTATTTTGCCACCCCCACCCGCAGGTGCCAGAGGCAGGGATGTCTCAGATGGGGTCCACAGCATTCTAAAGGGGGAGGATGAACCAGCCAGAAGTCTTGATACATATTGATCCCAATGATATAGATAGGAAAGGTAAGGAGGTCCTGAAAAGAGATTTAGGAAGTTAGGTAGAAAACTGAAAAACAGAGCTTCCAGGGTAGAAATATCTGAATTGCTACCTGTGCCACGTGCCAGTGAGGGTAAGAATAGGATGATTTGGCAGGTGAATGCATGGCTGAGGAAATGGTGCAGATTTTCAGAAGTTCAGATTCCTGGATCATTAAGATCTCTTTTGGGGAAGGTATGACCTGTATAAAACGTACGACCTGAACATGAGGGGGACCAATATCTTTGCAGGCAGGTTTTGCTGGAGCTGTTCGGGAAGGTTTAAACTAATTTGGGGTTGGGAGCTGGAGTGATAGGGCTGAGGATGAGGTAGTTGGTTTACAAACAGAGGCAGTGTGTAGTGAGACTGCCAACAAAGACAGGCTGATGATAAAGCAAAATTTCAGTCAACAGGATGAGTTGCAATGTAAAAGGAGGACAAAATTGAAAAGGATGATGAATACAGGAGTGAAGGTGTTATTTTTGAATACACGCTGTAGACAGAATAAGGTTCGATTTTTTTGAGGATGTAACTAGTAGAGTGGATAGGGGAGAACCAGTGGATGTGGTATATTTGGATTTTCAAAAGGCTTTTGACAAGGTCCCACACAGGAGATTAGTGTGCAAACTTAAAGCACATGGTATTGGGGGTAAGGTATTGGTATGGGTGGAGAATTGGTTAGCAGACAGGAAGCAAAGAGTGGGAATAAACGGGACCTTTTCAGAATGGCAGGCGGTGACTAGTGAGGTACCGCAAGGCTCAGTGCTGGGACCCCAGTTGTTTACAATATATATTAATGACTTGGATGAGGGAATTAAATGCAGCATCTCCAAGTTTGCGGATGACACGAAGCTGGGCGGCAGTGTTAGCTGTGAGGAGGATGCTAAGAGGATGCAGGGTGACTTGGATAGGTTAGGTGAGTGGGCAAATTCATGGCGGATGCAATTTAATGTGGATAAATGTGAAGTTATCCACTTTGGTGGCAAAAACAGGAAAACAGATTATTATCTGAATGGTGGCTGATTAGGAAAAGGGAAGGTGCAATGAGACCTGGGTGTCATTATACACCAGTCATTGAAAGTGAGCATGCAGGTACAGCAGGCGGTGAAAAAGGCAAATGGTATGCTGGCATTTATAGCAAGAGGATTTAAGTACAGGAGCAGGGAGGTACTACTGCAGTTGTACAAGGCCTTGGTGAGACCACACCTGGAGTATTGTGTGCAGTTTTGGTCCCCTAATCTGAGGAAAGACATCCTTGCCATGGAGGGAGTACAAAGAAGGTTCACCAGATTGATTCCTGGGATGGCAGGACTTTCATATGATGAAAGACTGGATGAACTAGGCTTATACTCGTTGGAATTTAGAAGATTGAGGGGGGATCTGATTGAAACATATAAAATCCTAAAGGGATTGGACAGGCTAGATGCAGGAAGATTGTTCCCAATGTTGGGGAAGTCCAGAACGAGGGGTCACAGTTTGAGGATAAAGGGGAAGCCTTTTAGGACTGAGATTAGGAAAAACTTCTTCACACAGAGAGTAGTGAATCTGTGGAATTCTCTGCCACAGGAAACAGTTGAGGCCAGTTCATTGGCTATATTTAAGAGGGAGTTAGATATGGCCCTTGTGGTTAAAGGGATCAGGGGGTATGGAGGAAAGGCTGGTGCAGGGTTCTGAGTTGGACGATCAGCCATGATCATACTGAATGGTGGTGCAGGCTTGAAGGGCCGAATGGCCTACTCCTGCACCTATTTTCTATGTTTCTATGTTTCGATGAACTTACAGCACAGTTGCAGATTGGCATTTATGATGTTGTAGGCACCACTGAGTCATAGCTGAAAGAAGTTTATAGCTGAAAGTTAATGTCCAAAGATACACACTGTATCAAAAGGACAGGCAGGTAGGCGGAGGGAGTGGCATTGCACTGTTGGTAAAAAATGAAATCATATCATTAGAAAGAGGTGACATAGAATCAGAAGGTGTGGAATCATTGTGGGTAGAGCAAAGAAACTGCAAGAGTAAAAAGGTGGAGGTTATAAACAGCCATCCAAACAGCAGTAAAGATTTGGGCTACAAGTTACAATGGACATGTTACAGTAGTCATGGTGAATTTCAATCTGCGGGTAGATTGGAAAAATCAGGTTGGTGTTGGATCCCAAGAAAGAGAATTTGTAGAATGCCTACAGGATGGTTTTTTTGAGCAGTTCATGGTTGAGCCCACTGGGTATCAGCTATTCTGGTTAGGATGTTGTGCAATGATTACAGAGCTTAAGGTAAAGGACCCTTTAGGGGTAAGTGATCATAATATGACAGAACTTCCCCTGCAATTTGAGAAGAAGAAGCTAAAGTCAGATGCTTCAGTATTAAAGTGGAGTAAAAGGAATTACAGAGGTATGAGAGAGGAGCTGCCTAAATTGATTGGAAGGGAACACTAGCAGAGATGACGACAGAGCAACAATGGCTGGAATTTTGGGAGCAATTCGGAAGATGCAAGATAAATACATCTCAAAGAGGAAGAAGTATTCTAAAGGCAGGATGACACAACTATGTCTGACAAGAGAAATCAAAAGCCAACCTAAAATCCAAAGAAAGGGCATTAAATAGAGCAAAAATTAGTGAGATGTTAGAGGATTAGAAAGCTCTTAAATGATGAAAAGATAGAATATGAAGGCAAACCAGCCAATAATATTAAAAAAAGATACCAAAAGTTTCTACAGATATACAACATGTAAAAGAGAGGCAAGAGTAGATATCGACTGCTGGAGAATGATGCCATAGAGGTAGTAATTGGGAACAAGGAAATGTGGGATGAACTGAATACTTTGCATCACACTTCACTGTGGAAGACACTAGCAGTATGCCTGAGGTTCAAGAGTGTCAGGGGGCAGAAGTGTGTGAAGTTGCCATTACTTGGGAGAAGGTGCTTGGGAAACTGAAAGGTCTGAATGTAGATAAATCACCTGGACCGGATGGTCTACACCCTCTTGTTGCGAAAGAGGTGGCTGAAGAGATCACTGAGGTATTAGAGGTGATCATTCAAGAATCAGTGGATTCTGGCATGGTTCTGGAAGACTGGAAAATTGTAAATGTTACTCCATTCTTCAAGAAGGGAGAGAGACAAAAAAAGAGGAAATTATAGGCCAGTTAGTGATTGGGAAAATGATGTTGATTTTTAAGGGTGTGGTTTCGGGGTGCTTGGAGGTACATGATAAGATACGCCAAAGTCAGCATGGATTCCTTAAGGGAAAATCTTGCCTGATGAATCTGGTAGATTTCTCTGAAGAAATAACAAGCAGGATAGACAAAGGAAAATCTGTGGTTGTTATGTACTTGGATTTTCAGAAGGCCTTTCACAAGGTGCCACACACAGAAGTTACGACCCACGGTATTACAGGAAAGGTTCTAGCATGGATAGAGCAGTGGCTGATTGGCAGGAGGCAAAGAGGGGAAATAAAGGAGCCTTTTCTGGTTGGCTGCCTGTGACAAGTGGTGTTCCACAGGTGGTCTATGTTGGGACTGCTTCTTTTTACATTATATGTCAATGATTTGGATGATGGAATTGATAACTTTGTGACAAAGTCTGCAGATGATACAAAGGTAGGTGGAGGGGCAGGTAGTTTTGAGGAAGCAGAGAGGCTGCAGAAGGACTTGGACAGATTAGGAGAATCAACAATGAAATGGCAGATGGAATCCAGTAACAGAAAGTGTATGGTCGCGCACTTTGGTAGAAAAGTGAAAGGGTTGACTATTTTCTAAGTAGAGAGAAAATACAAGAAACTGAGGTGCAAAGGGACTTGGGAGCCCTAGTGCAGGATTCCCTAAAGGTTCATTTGCAGGCTGAGTCGGTGGTGAGGAAGACAAATGCAATGCTAGCATTCATTCCAGGAGGACTAGAATATAAAAGCAAGGATGTAATTTTAAGGCTTTATAAGGTACTGGTGAGGCTTCATCTGGAATATTGTGAGAAGTTTTGAGACCATGTCTAAGAAAGGATGTGCTGACATTGGAGAGGGTTCAGAGGAGGTTCATGAAAATGACTCCTGGATTGAAAGACCATAAGACCATAAGATATAGGAGCAGAATTAGGCCATTTGGCCCATCGAGTCTGCTCTGCTATTTCATCATGGCTGATCCATTTTCCCTCTCAGCCCCAATCTCCTGCCTTCTCCCTGTATTCCTTTATGCCCTGGCCATTCAAGAATCTATCAACCTCTGCCTTAAATATACATAAAGACTTGGCCTCCACAGCTGCCTGTATCAAAGGATTCACCACTCTCTGCTTAAGGAAACCCCTCCTCATCTCCGTTCTAAAAGGATGCCCCTCTATCCTGAGGCTGTGTCCTCCGGTCTTAAATTCTCCCACCATAGGAAACATACTTGCCACATCCACTCTATCAAGATCTGTCACCATTTGATAGGTTTCAATAGGGTCACCCCTCATTCTAGTAAGTACAGGACCAAAGCCATCCAACGCTCTTCACGTGACAAGCCATTAAATCCTGGAATCATTTTTGTGAATCTCCTTTGAACAATCCAGTTTCAGCACATCCTTTCTAAGATGAGGGGCCCCAAAACTGATCACAATATTCCAAGTAAGGCCTCAACAGTGCTTTATAAAATCTCAACATTACACTCCATCCTCCCGTCACCCCAATAGGAATAGGGTTCCCCTGGTCCTCACCTACCACCCCACCAGCCTCCGGGTCCAACATATTATTCTCCGTAACTTCCGCCACCTCCAACGGGATCCCACCACTAAGCACATCTTTCCCTCCACCCCCCCCAGCTTTCCGCAGGGATCGCTCCCTACGCAACTCCCTTGTCCATTCGTCCCCCCCATCCCTCCCCACTGATCTCCCTCCTGGCACTTATCCTTGTAAGCGGAACAAGTGCTACACATGCCCTTACACTTCCTCCCTTACCACCATTCAGAGCCCCAGACAGTCCTTCCAGGTGAGGCAACACTTCACCTGTGAGTCGGCTGGGGTGATATACTGCGTCCGGTGCTCCCGATATGGCCTTCTATATACTGGCGAGACCCGACGCAGACTGGGAGATCGTTTAACTGAACACCTACGCTCTATCTGCCAGAGAAAGCAGGATCTCCCAGTGGCCACACATTTTAATTCCACATCCCATTCCCATTCTGACATGTCTATCCACGGCCTCCTCTATTGTAAAGATGAAGCCACACTCAGGTTGGAGGAACAACACCTTATATTCCATCTGCATAGCCTCCAACCTGATGGCATGAACATCGACTTCTCTAACTTCCGCCAATGCCCCACCTCCCCCTTGTACCCCATCTGTTATTTATTTATATACACACATTCTTTCTCTCCCTCTCCTTTTTCTCCCTCTGTCCCTCTCACTATACTCCTTGCCCATCCTCTGGGCTTCCTCCTTCCCCCTTTCTTTCTCCCTGGGCCTCCTGTCCCATGATCCTCTCATATCCCTTTTGCCAATCACCTGTCCAGCTCCTGGCTCCATCCCTCCCCCTCCTGACTTCTCCTATCATTTTGGATCTCCCCCTCCCCCTCCCACTTTCAAATCTCTTACTAGCTCTTCCTTCAATTAGTCCTGACGAAGGGTCTCGGCCCGAAATGTCAACTGTACCTCTTCCTAGAGATGCTGCCTGGCCTGCTGCGTTCACCAGCAACTTTGATGTGTGTTGTTTGAATTTCCAGCATCTGCAGAATTCCTCGTGTCAACATTACATCCTTGCTTTTATATTCTAGGCCTCTTGAAATGAATTGTATTTGCCTTCCTCACCACAGACTCAACCTGCAAATTAACATTTAGGAAATCCTGCACGAGGACTTCCAAGTCCCTTTGTGCTTTAGTTTTTGTATTTTCTCTCCATTTAGAAAATAGTCAACCCTTTCATTTCTTCTACCAGAGTGCATGACCATACACTTCCCGACACTGTATTCCATCTGCCATTTCTTGGTCCATTCTCAGACATCCCACCCTGCAAAAATTCATTTCAGGGAGGTAGCACCATCAATTTGTGGGAGACTCCTGGAACTTCTGGGAGAGGTGGGATGTTTGCAATAGAGTTGCTCCTTAGCAGCTAGCCAGCTAGTTTAAATAACGTTAACTATGCTAATGAATGAATGACACCTGCTAAACTCACCTCAACATGTCTTGTACAGTCTTAACCCACCATGGGCAATAGAAAAGTCACTGTTGCAAACAGCGCAGCGAGCAACACTGTCATTATTTTTGACCCCTATTAGGCAGGGGTACACTTTAGTGTAGTCTGGGGTGACGTACGTTTTATATTTTCTTTTTTTGGAACACTCTGCCATGGTGCGCTCTCGCTCGCACACTCTCGCTCGCGCTCGCTCTCTCACGCTCTCACTTGCTTTCTCTCTCGCTCGCACACTCTCGCTTGCTTGCTCTCACTGTCTCTCGTGGGCGCTCTCGTGCTTCCTCTTGCTTTCTCTCTCTCGCTCTCTCGCTCGCTCGCTCTCAAAAAAATTGATTTCTGTGATATTGTATATAATTTGCAGGCATCAGGAAGCCACTATTAATATGCTGGAGACTCCCAGAACTTCCAGGAGAGGTGAGATGTCTGCATTCTCCTAATCTGTCTAAGCCTCTCTACTTCTTCAAAGCTACCTACCCCTCCACCTATGATCATATCATCTGCAAACTTTGCAACAAAGCCATCAATTTCATCATCGAAATCATTGACATATAAAGTTAAAAGAATTGGTCCCTACACAGACCGCTACTAGTCACTGGCAGTCAGCCAGAAAACGGCCCCTTTATTCCCACTATTTCCCTCCTGCTAATCAGCCACTGCTTTATCCATGCTAGAATCTCTCCTGTCATACCATGGGTTCGTAGCTTGTTAAGCAGCCTCATGTGTGGCACCTTATCAAAGGCCTTCTGAAAAGTTTATCATATGAGTAATGTTTGATGGTTCTGGGCCTCTACTCACTGGAATTCAGACTGGGGGGGGACCTCATTGAAACTTATTTGAATGTTGAAAGGACTCGATAGAGTGGGTGCAGAGAGAATGTTTCCTATGGTGGGGGAGTCTAAATCCAGCCTCAGAATAGGGGGACATCCATTTGAAACAGAGATGAAGGGATTTCTTTAGCCAGAGGGTGGTGAATCTGTGGAATTTGTTGCCACGGGTGGCTGTGAAGGCCAGTCATTGGGTATATTTAAAGCAGAAGTTGATAGATTCTTGATTAGCAACACACATAAAAGTTGCTGGTGAACGCAGCAGGCCAGGCAGCATCTCTAGGAAGAGGTACAGTCGACATTTCGGGCCAATACCCTTCATCAGGACCAACTAAAAGAAGAGCTAGTAAGAGATTTTAAAGTGGGAGGTGGAGGGGGAGATCAGAAATGATAGGAGAAGACAGGAGGGGGAGGGATGGAGCCAAGAGCTGGACATGTGATTAGCAAAAGGGATATGAGAGGATCATGGGACAGGAGGCCTAGGGAGAAAGAAAGGGGGAAGGAGGAAGCCCAGAGGATGGGCAAGGGGTATAGTGAGAGGGACAGATGGAGAAAAAGGAGAGAGAGAGAAAGAATATGTGTATATAAATAAATAACAGATGGGGTATGAGGAGGAGGTGGGGCATTAGCGGAAGTTAGAGAAGTCAATGTTCATGCCATCAGGTTGGAGGCTACCCAGACGGAATATGGCATTAGCGGAAGTTAGAGAAGTCAATGTTCATGCCATCAGGTTGGAGGCTACCCAGACGGAATATAAGGTGCTGTTCCTCCAACCTTGAGTGTGGCTTCATCTTTACAGTAGAGGAGGCCGTGAATAGACATGTCAGAATGGGAATGGGATTAAAATGTGTGGCCACTGGGAGATCCTGCTTTCTCTGGCAGACAGAGCGTAGGTATTCAGCAAAGCGGTCTCCCAGTCTGCGTCGGGTCTCGCCAATATACAGAAGGCCACATCGGGAGCACCGGATGCAGTATATCACCCCAGTCGACTCAAGATGATGCCACATGCAGGTTGGAGGAACAACACCTTATATTCCATCTGGGTAGCCTCCAACCTGATGGCATGAACATCGACTTCTCACACTTCCATTAATGCCCCACCTCCCCCTCGTACCCCATCCGGTAACGAAACCCAATTTCCCTCAGGATCAATAAAGTATATCTATCTATCTATCTATTTATTTTTATACACACATTCTTTTTCTCCCTCTCCTTTTTCTCCCCCTGTCCCTCTCACTATACCCCTTGCCCATCCTCTGGGTCCCCCCCCCTTTTCTTTCTCCCCGGACCTCCTGTCCCATGATCCTCTCATATCCCTTTTGCCAATCACCTGTCCAGCTCTTGGCTCCATCCCTCCCCCTCCTGTCTTCTCCTATCATTTTGGATCTCCCCCTCCCCCTCCCACTTTCAAATCCCTTACTAACTCTTCCTTCAGTTAGTCCTGACGAAGGGTCTCGGCCTGAAACGTCGACTGCACCTCTTCCTAGAGATGCTGCCTGGCCTGCTGCATTCACTAGCAACTTTGATGTGTGTTGCTTGAATTTCCAGCATCTGCAGAATTCCTCGTGTTGCGAGATTCTTGATTCTTGATTCCTGTCTGTGCTGGACATCCCACAGTGGTCAGGGATGGGAGACGATTGCATCACAGGCTCCTCACACTCTAATGTTATTTTCTGCCCGAAAGATGTTACTGCAACACAATACTTGTTGCCTCTGGTTGCCATGGCAGCTCCTGTCAACAAGCCGGGGCCTCTGAAATGACACTCAAATAAAGGCTAGGCTTGCGGGAAGCAAAGTGAAAAAGAGGCAGAGAAAGAGAGCAGGAGATTTGGAGAAGGCAGGTGGGGGAGCAGATAGAACTCACCTGCAGGCCACGAACAGAGAAATAACGTAGATAGCAAACCTTGTGATATCTATTTTATTGTCGACCCATCAATTGGCAAGCAACGTTTCTCATCAATAATTGATTGATTTATTACCTGCAAAGGATCTCTCTTGTTCAGCACTCCAGGATCACCCAGTACTGTCTCCCTGTTAAATATCCTGGTAACTGTGTGCTGGTCCTGTCTGTTCAACACTCAAGGATCGCCCTGTTCCTGTCCCGCTGCTTACGCTCCGGGATCGCCCCGTCCCTGTCGCACTGGTTACACTCTGGGGATCATCCCGTGACATTGTCACCTGTTAAGAACTTCGCATCTTACAGACAGAGAAGAGACAAGCCACAGTTCGTCATCCCATCTCTCAAGCTTTCTCTACCATTCCTGAAGGTCGCAGAGAATCTTCCACCACCGCACAATCCCCAGACCTTTCCTGTCTGGAATACCACAACAACTTCTACATGACCTCAGTACACGTCTTTTATATAATATCCACAATCTTCTCATCCAGATGGCAGCTGCACTTGTTACGACCTAGTGCGCAGCATTCATGACAAGATCTCTTCTACAGTGGAGAAAGAGAATGTTGCCAGGGAAACCATGTTACAGAGTGGCTCGTTCAGACCCGGTGCTGAGTTTCCAAGTTACCTGTCACTTTTATCCTCCATCCCACCATCACGCGAACCTCTTTGTCAACAGAAATTCATGGAGTTTGGACTAATCTAATGGTTCCAAGAAACTCGCTGGCATCCCATCTACAACCATTCGCTCTGTCACCACTGATCACAGTATGAGCAGTTTGTACTATCTAGGTATGCAATGCACAACCCACCTGAACTTCTTAGAGAGCAGCTTCCAACCCCACGACTCTACCAGCTAAAATCTAAAGGGCAGCAAAGCATAGGGGACACCAACATCTAGAAGTTGCCCTCAAAGCCACACCCCACCCTGACTTAGAAATACATTCAGTGGCCACCTGCTCTGTAATGCAACCACCTCATCTGCCAATCATGTGGCAGCAACCCAATGCATAAAAGCATGCAGACATGGACAAGAGGTTCAGTTATTCAGACCAACCACCAGAATGGGGAAGAAATGTGATCCAAGTGACTTTGACTCTGGAATAACGTTCAAAGTAATTATCAGAGTTCATACATGTCACTACATACAACCCTGAGATTTATCTTGTGTGGGCATACTTGGCAAACCTATAGAATAGTAACTATAACAGGATCAATGAGTGCAGAAGACAACAAACTGTGCAAAGGTAAATATAAATAAATAGCAATAAATAATGAGAACATGAAATAACAAATAAAGAGTTCTTAAAGTGAGATCATTGGTTGTGGAAACATCTGAATGGATGGGCAGGTGAGTGTAGTTATCCCCTTTTGATCAAGATCCTGATGGTTGAGGGGTAGTACCTGTTCTTGAACCTGGTGGTGTGAGTCCTGAGGCTCTTGTACCTTCTACCTAATGGCAGCAGTGAGAAAAGAGCATGGCCTGGGTGGTGGGGATCTCTGATGATGGATGCTGCTTTCCTATGACAGCATTTCATGTAGACGTGCTCAGTGGTTGGGAGGGCTTTACCTGTGATGTACGGGGCCAAATCCACTACTTTTTGGAGGATTTTCCATTGGAAGGTATTGGCGTTCCCATGCTAGACCATGATACAGCCAGTCAATACACTCTCCCCTGCACATCTATAGTAGTTTATCAGAGACTCCTAAGGAAGCAGAGGCGCTGTCGTGCTTTCTTCACAATTGCCTTTACATGCTGGGTCCAGAAAAGGTCCTCAGAATGCTGACTCATCACCACCTCTGATCCGGCCGGTGACCAGCAAACTTAACCATGGCATGGGAGCTCTGCTTGCCGCACAGTCACCAGTGTAAAGTGAGTAGAGCAAGGGTTAAGAACACAGCCTCGTGGTGACCCTGTGCTGATGGAGATCGTGGGGGAGATGTTGTTGCCAATCTCAACTGACCGGGGCCTACAAGTGAGGAAATCCAGGATCCAATTGCACAAGGAGATATTGAGGCTAAGGTCTTGGAGCTTATTGATTAGTTTTGAGGGGATGATGGTATTAAACGCTGAGTAATTGTTGGTGCCAGATGAGGTGGTTTGAGTATCTCAGAAACTGCTGGCCTCTTGGGACTTTCACACACAACAGTCTCTGAAGATTACAGAGAATGGTGCAAAAAATGAAAGCATCCATTGAGCGGTAGTTCTGTGGGTGAAAGTGACTTGTTAATGAGAGAGTGAGGTCAGAGGAGAGTGGTCAGACTGGTTCAGGCTGACAGAAAGGCGACAGTAACTCAAATAACCACGCGTTACAACAGCAGTGTGCAGAAGAGCGTCTCTGAATGCACGTCCCTAAAAGTGGACGGGCGAGAGCAGCGGAGGGCCATGAACACACCCTCAGTGGCCGCTCTGTTGGGTACAGGACAGGACAGGAGCTAGCCGCTGTCTGTACGTCACCACTCCTTCATCAGCACGGGGTGAACATTGAGGGCACTGCCACGCCTCAGGGGCTGCAGCCGGTCGAGGAGTCAGCCCTGCGCCACTTCCCCAGGGCAGGGCAACCGGGGATGGTTCACAAGCCGAGGGGGATAAGGCCTAGTTCAGTCTGGGAAGCCCACATCCCTTGAATGAATTCTTTTTTAAAATTTGGGAACTGACTCCTTCCATGTTTTACAGCCTTCTGTGTGCTCTCAATGAGTGGACTCGGGGTTCCCAATCCATCCCTGATTTTTTCCTCTGCCTACCTTGGTAATTGCTGCATGACAGAGCTCAAAGCAGGCAGCCAGTACCAGGAGCCTGGTGTCAGGCACTCCCAGTGTACTGACTGAGTGTCATTGAAACCTCACCACTGGGGGAGGACACAGTGTTCCTGCCAGTGAACATGGTGGAATGTCTGAGGCTATATTGGTGATAGCTCTCCAGGTCCTTGAGGTGCCCTCTGTAGGAGTGCAGGCCTCAGAAGTGCTCAAGGACATGGTAAACCAGGAGTTTTGCACTAGGTTCTGAGATCTTGGTCTTCAAATGTCCACTCAAGTCTCGTGGCTGTGCTCATGCACTGAGGCAATGGTGAACTTCACATCAGTAGAAGGGTGGGGTGGTTCCAGGTTTATGCCATGGGCCTCTGGTGGTGTTGTGCAGTATGGAAGCAGGATGACAATATGTAAGCTTCTTTGAACACGTTGACCAATATCCATGGGTGCAACAGCTTGACCACCGAGGCTGGACTGACCGTGGTTCTGGTGTGGTGCTCATGTAGTTCCAACAGTTTCCCATTAGTCTTGTAGCTGAAATGGTGTGGATCTCTCCGGATTGTACCACTTTGTTCCCTCATCCCAAAGTCAGGAATTCTCTCAGAGCTGGCATAAACTCAAAGGGTGAAATCAGTTCTGTGCAGTTCTGGCTTCCCAGCAACAGGACATGATAGAGTGGAAAGGAAGAAGAAAAGATTCTTGAGCATGTTACCAGGAGTGGAGAAGGCTTCAGTTGTAAGGAGAGGTTCAACAGTTCGAGAACGTGTTGCATGGGGCATAGGAGGCTGATTGCTGACCTTATAAAAGTTTATAAAGTTATGAGAGACATGGATTGGCGGTCACAGTACTTTTCCCAAGGTAGAGAAGTCTAAAAATAGATGTTGTAGGTTTAAGGTGAGAGGGGAAAAATTTAAAGCGGACCTGAAGGGCGACTTTTTATCACAAGAGGGTGGTAAGTATATAGAGGATCTGGAGGCAGGTAGTGTTAAAATATTTAAAAGACATTTAACCAGGTATGAGAATCAGAAAGGTTTAGAGGAATATGGACAAAGGCAGGCAAATGGGACTAGCTCAGGTAGGCAACTTAGTTAGTTAGAATCAGATGGGCTGAAAGGCGGAGTTCCATGCATGCAGTACATCTCTGTGACTCCCTGACTTGTAACATTCTAAGGGGATAAAGCAATTGAGATCTTGTGTTAGTAAGTCAGGGGGGAAAACACTTAAAGATTAGCCATTTATTAAGGAAGGCACTTGGAGAAATATTTTTTTACATGGAGAATTGTCACTAACATAATTGTCTGACCAAAATTCCAGTTTTGGCCCTAAAATAGGAAAGAGGAAGATACTTGAAAGAGAAAAAGGTTGGATGGGGTAGGAGACTGGGACTGACCTCCTTTAGAAAAGATGGAGAAAGGAAGGGAAGTATAGGTAGAGTAGCTTCCAGGAGTTGCTCATTTCTAGAGTGCCCTGCTGTCTACACATGCATGGGCATTTTGACATCTGAACAGGAAAAGACTTTGCGATTTTTTCCTTTACTGAAAACACTGAGTGATCTGGTTCAGACTGGTCCTGTATGCGGTCATTGTGTTTTTATTTCAGAATTACCAAACATCTGTTTGTGTTTACAATATATCCGTGTTTGGAATAATCATCGAATATTTCAACACACAATTTCCCTGTCCTGACCATGTTCAATCCACTCTCCCTCTGGAAGAGTTTTCCCCTTGTTGTCATTCCCCGTTCAGGTAATGCCCTCTGGTAGCCCTCAGGGAAACCCTAGAGGCAGGAAACTGCAGCAAAGGCATGGTCTCCGTTTCAGTGCAGGCGAGTTCTGCAAAGTCTATGAGTTGTGGGAGATGGAGGGACAGGAGAAATCTGTCAAAAGTTTCTATGGCATCAGAATCAAAATCAGGTTTAATATCATCGGAATGTGTTGTGAAATTTGTTAGCTTTGCAGCAGCAGTACCTTAAAATACATAATAAAAACTTGTAAATTACAGTAAGAGGTATATATATTTTTAAGTGGTGAAAAAAGAGAAAAAAAATAGTGAGGTAGTGTTCGTGGGTTCAATGTCCATTCAGAAATGGGATGGCAGAGGGGAAGAAGCTGTTCCTGAATCACTGAGTGTGTGCCTTCAGGCTTCTGTACCTCCGACCTGAGGGTAACAATGAGAAGAGGGCATGACCTGGGTGGTGGGAGTCCTTAATGATGGATGCCCCCTTTTTGAGGCATTACTCCTTGAAGATGTCCTGGGTACTGGGGAGGCTAGTGCCCATGATGGAGCTGACTGAGTTTACAACTCTCTGCAGCTTACTTCAACCCTGTCCACTGCCCCCCTCCAATACCAGATGGCGATACGGTCAGAGAGAGTACTCATCCACGGTACATCTGTAGAACTTTGGTGACATACCAAATCTCCTCAAACTCCTGATGAAATATAGCCACTGTTGTGCTTCTTTGTAATTGCATCGATATATTGGGCCCAGGACAGATCCTCAGAGATCTTGACATCAAGGAACTTGAAGGTGCTCACTCTCGCCACTTCTGATCCTCCTATGAGGGCTCCCAGCACTGATGTTCCATACATATTCTGCCTTTGGACTTCCTCATGGTAGAGGTCACAGGCTTGGAAGGTGCTGCCGGAGCAGCCTGGGCAAGTGAATACCATACACATTGTAGATGGTTCACACTGCTAAAATGGTGGAAGAAATTAATGCTTCATTATAGTTAGCTTATCATTGCCAAACATTCCAAACTACAGTGATTTTTTTCCATTTGCTTGACGCCTGGACAGATCATTCCATAACTAAGTGTGCAAATGTGGTACAAAAGGAGGGAACAACCAGAATGCAGAACACAGAGTTAGGATGAGAGCCAGTCCGGCAGGCTGGTTTATCCAGGATGGCTCCGAGCTTGTTGAGAGTTGTGTTAATGCAGATACATTCGCCCACAGCCTTCCATCACACCCTTCACCTGTCCCGTGGTCAGGAGGTGAGATACAGCCTCCGACCTTCTTTTGTCGCCACAGTATTGACGTGGCAGTCGTTGTTGAGGTCCCAGTTACGATCCTGAGGATTTGATGATGGTAATGGTGTTGAGTGTCAAAAGTGGGTGGTTAGATCCTCTCTTGCTGGAGATGGCCATTTGCCTGATGCTTTTATACAGGGGATGTAACTCACCTGAATATCGTCAGGCTCTCAGAATTAGAGAGAATCACAGCACAGAAACAGGCCCTTTGGCCCATCTAGTCCATGCTGAAACCATTTAAACTACCTACTCCTATCGACCTGCACCAGGACCATAGCCCTCCATACCCCTACCATCCATGTACCAATCCAAACTCAGTTTAAATGTTGAAATCGAGCTCACATGCACCACTTGTGCTGGCAGCTCACTCCACACTCTCATGACCCTCTGAGTGAAGAAGTTTCCTCTCATGTTCCCTTTAAGCTTTTCAATTTCACCCTTAAGCCATGACCTCTGGTTGTAGTCTCACCCCTCCTCAGTGGAAAAAGCCTGCTTGCCTTTACCCAATCTATACCCCTCATAATTATGTATACCACTATCGAATCTTGACACATCAGTTGCCCCACTGCAGTCATTATCAAGTCTTCCTACCACCAACGGAGCAACTGGGTCCAGGATGGTGATCTGAGGAGCCTCTGTAGCACCAGAACTGGGATAACTGAGATATAACCACCCTTGTGTGAGTTCCCCCTGACTCACAAACAAATGTATTATCACACACAGATACTGTGCATTCAAAGGCAAACCGATGATATACTCAACCTTCTCCGTGGGTTGTCACCGTGTCCTGGTGGAGAGGTTTGTGTGGTCCTGTGATCCCAAGAGCAATGCCGTCTGGAGCTATGCTCCTGATAGGGTCACCCATGGCGGTAAGGTCGAGGGTGAGATCCCTGACAAAGAACAATCCAACCAAGACCTCAACGGTAGAACAGGTGGACGAAGTTACTTCGAGCTCAATGGCTGTGAAAAAAAAATCCATCAGCTCCAATCATCCTGGTTTCCATGCCATTGGAATCAGTTGGTTGATTTGTGAAGTATCGTGTGCTTCTTGGATTGTAACATCAAGTACACGTTAAACAAATACACGCACAGGTGCCTTCGCTCTGTAACAGAACGAAGACCTTCATCCTCGACCTCAAGGGATAGCCACAACAACGGCAACAACGATATACTCAACATATGTATTCTCACATATAGATGGGCAAACCCGTGCAAAACTCAAACGCACACACACACAGTCCTAAACTGTGCAGTTCTGGATATATACGTACATGCAAACAGGCACAAAGTAAAACCTCCTCAGGAAGGGAAGTGTTAAGATATTTTCCATGAGAAAATATTCCAAACGGAAAAGGGAAGTAAATTCAATTGGAAGTGTTTCCAATAATTTTCTATAGCAAACAGGATACATAAAAGGTTAGTGCAAGATATTTTTGGGAGTCAGGTCCTTGTGATATTTTGCTGAATAATTTGAGTTGGGATCAGTGTCAGCACAGGACATAGAGTTATATTAGACCTCTGTGTCAGTTTCACACTTACTGTACAAATATAAACCTGTGATTACTGTCACGTTGCAAGCTCAGATCACCCTTAACCAGATGCTCAGCTGGATCTTCTACACACTGCCCCATTTCCCGTGGACTCCCACCCCCGACCCCCCAGCCCACCAACACTCCCTCTCCATACTACAGCAGAATCTGAGTGGCGTCTTGGCTGGATCTCCTATATACTGCCCCATTTCCTGTGGATTGTCCCTCTCCATACTACAGCAGAGTCAGAGTGATCCTGGTAAGATGCTCCATAAAATACAAAAAGAAATTTCAGTGCAATTGAGACAGTGAACATTGAGTCTAACTGTGAGAAAGGCAGGGGATGGAATAGCTGTCTGGAGTTCCTCTCCACAGAGAGGAAAGGGCATTGTTTGCGTAGCAGAAATGCAGTTCTGATTCCAGAGCTGAGAACACGATCCACTGAGAGATTGAGCAAACTGAGGAGAATCTAGTAGAATCAAGTATGTTAATGAACCGTTCTCAATTCCCAGAGCCACTGGTTCACAAACATCTACCTCCCTTCAACCGATTGGCTCTATAACCAACTCTAGATTCCAATTTATTTATCACAGGTGCAGTACATCGAAACATACAGTGAAATGTGTGCGCTAACAGTCAGTACACCCAAGGACACACGCATTCCAGCGCCAACATAGCTTGCCCACGCCGCTGGGCAGAACACAACAAAAATGGAACGTACCAAGCCACAAAGCAGCAGCAGCAGAACAAGCCCCGTTCCTCACACCCACCCGGCCGTGCACTAAACACAGTCCTCTCATCCCAGGATAGGCCGTCTTTGGCCTCCAGCCACCGGCAGTTGTGCTATTGGCTCCTTGACTTCCCCAGCAGACTCGCAGAGATCTGGGAACTCGAGGCTCTGAGCCATCAGGGATTAACTTCTGCACTTCCAATCGACCTCAGTACAGTAGCACTATCACAACTCTGGTCACTTTGCTACTTTTGTTCAAATTTATTTGTTTATTTATTTATTGAGATACAGTGCAGAATAGCCCCTTTTGGCCCTCCAGGTCATACCCCCCCCCATTTAATCCTAGCCTAATCACGGGACCATAAGATATAGAAGCAGAATTAGGCCATTCAGTCCATCGAGTCCACTTCACCATTCCATCATGGTCGATCCCAGATCCCACTCAACCCCATACACCTGCCTTCTCACCATATCCTTTGATGCCCCGACCACTCAGGAAACTAGATCATTTACAATGACCAATTAACCTACTAACCGGTATGTCTTTGGACTGTGGGAGGAAACCAGAGCCTTCAGAGGAAACCCATGTGGTCACAGGGAGAACGTACAAACACCTCACATGCAGCGGTGGGAATTGGTTCTCTGTACTGTAAAGCGTGGTGCTAACCACTATCTACCGTGTCACCAAAATTGTGATCGTTTGTGTAAAATTGGTACATATTTTATGTAAGTGCTGCTCATATGATGCCAAGCACCTGCCCTGCTTTTGCAAGTAAGTTTTTCTTTTTTTTTGTAATTTATTTTTTATTGAAGTTCATCATCAAACAAAACTTCCCATAAGATGTATTTCAGATATTGTACATATATATCATATAATCATATTTGCCACAAATCTCCACATAATATTTATCTGAGGCATACACTTATAGAAAGGAGAGGAAAGAAAGAGCAAGCAAAAGGAGAAAACTATCTACAAAGTAGTGATCTTTTTTTTTACAACATACTCATTGACTTGTGAGAATAAAATCAGGCCTACAGGGTGTTATGTAGTTAAACCGTTTTTCCCGCAAGTAAGTTTATCATTGCATCTGGGCACACTTGACAATAAACTCACCTTCACCTTTGACTGTTCAGAATGATATGAGCTAGATGGTTCAGAACTAGGCCACAGACTTAGACTAAGGGTTTGGAACTGACAGAGATGAGGAGAAATTTATGTAGAGGATCGTAAAACTTTGGAATTCTCCCCACCAGGAGTTATAGTAGTCAATTCCAAGACTGGTATATTTTTAGACATCCAGGTGACCGGAGGGATGTAGGTTGGGCAGGGACAGAGTCAGCTGACAGAGTGGATGAACCATGCCATGGAGATCCAAAATAAGACAGATATACTCATGGACCGAAGAGACCCAAATGGTTATCCAGAAATCTTTGGACTTCTGTTTCTCCCAGCTTTTGGTGGGAAAAGCACTTTTTGGACATTTCCATCCAAAATAGATGATTTAATATTTGCCCACCTTAAAGCCAAAGATTTCCTACTAAATTAATGTCTCATTTCTGCCATTGAACCAGTTTATGGTTCCACCTAACATCCCACCGTCTCAGGCATGCATCCACTCGGCACGGTAGCCCTTGCAGCACCCATTGCACCACCCATTGCACCATGAGACTATTAAACATAGAGCAGAATTCGGCCATTCAGTCCATTAAGTCTGTTCCACCATTCGATCGTGGCTGATTTGTTTTCCTTCTCTACCACATTCTCTTGCCTTCTCCCCTTAACCTTTCATGCCCTGAATAATCAAGAACCTATCAACTTCCGCTTTAAACACACCCAATGACTTGGTCTCCACATCCATCTGTGGCAATGAATTCCACAGATTTATCACCTTTTGGCTAAAGAAATTCCTCCCCATCTCTGTTCTTAAGGGACATCTAATGGGAGCCCACTCGGCACATCTTTGTCCCTTCCTCCTCGAAACATTCAAAGTTCAAAATAAATTTATCCTCAATGTACATCAATGTCACCGTATACAACCCTGAGAATCATTTTCTTGTGGGCATACTCAATCAATCCATAGAATAATAACCATAACAGAATCAGTGAACCTGGACGTTCAACCAGTCTGCACAAGACAACGAACTGTGCAAACACAAAAAGAAAGAAATAATACTAGTGAATAAATAGCGGGAAGTATCATGACCATGAAATGAAGAGTCCTTGAATGTGAGGGCCATAGGATTTGGGAACATTTCAATGATGGGATGAGTGAAGTTCAGTGAAGTTATCCATTCTGGTTAAGCCTCTCATATTCCAGGGTAGGAACAGTTTCTCAACTGTCGGTGTAAGTCCCGAGGCTCTTGTACCTTCTTCCTGATGGCAGCAATTAGAAAAAAGCATGTCTCATCTGCTGGGGGGTCTCTGATGACGGATGCAGCTTTCCTACAGCATTATTTTGTGTAGATATACAGGAAGGTGGGGAGGGCTTCCCTGAAAAACTACAGATGCTACAATTCAGAGGCAAAAACAAAAATGCTCGAGGGACACAGCAGATCAGAGAATATCAGTGGAGAGAGAAAAAAAGAGAAAGTTACAGATATCTGAGAACAGAATCCAGAAATGTCTGACCAGAGACATATGAAGCCGTAAACATTTCAAATGATTCAGAAAGCGGTGAGCATTGGAACTGACAGGAAAAACCCAACTGTGTCCCCAAGATGAATTGCTCCCTGTTGAAGACGAAATTGGGAGAGTGATGACTATTGCCGACGCGGGTACTGACAGTGGAGGACAGAGAAAAAGCAGGGGGTGCATGCGGGTGTACAGGTAATAAAAAGGTCGTGGATAGGGGAGGGGTGAGTCTGGGTAACGGATGGGTCGTGGATAGGGGAGGGGTGAGTGTGGGTAATGGAAAGGTCGTTTATGGGGAGGGGTGAGTGTGGGTAACGGAAGGGTCATGGATAGGGGAGGGGTGAGTGTGGGTAATGGAAGCGTCGTGGATAAGGGAGGGGTGAGTGTGGGTAACGAACGGTCGTGGATAGGGGAGGGGTGAGTGTGGGTAACAGAAGAGTCCTGGATAGGGGAGGGGTGAGTGTGGGTAACGGAAGGGTCCTGGATAGGGGAGGGGTGAGTGTTGGTAATGGAAAGGTCGTGGATAGGAGAGGGGTGAGCGAGCGTAAGAGAAGGGTCGTCGATGGGGGAGGGGTGAGCATCGATAACGGAAGGGTCGTGGATGGGGAGGGGTGAGTGGGAGTAACGGAAGGGTAGTGGATGGGGAGGGGTGACTGTGGGTAACGGAAGGGTCATGGATAGGGGAGGGGTGAGTGTGGGAAACGGAAGTGTCGTGGATAGGGGAGGGGTGAGTCTGGGTAATGGAAGGGTCGTGGATAGGGGAGGGGTGAGTGTGGGTAATGGAAGGGTCGTGGATAGGGGAGGGGTGAGTGTGGGAAACGGAAGGGTCGTGGATAGGGGAGGGGTGAGTGTGGGTAACGGATGGGTCGTCGATGGGGGAGGAGTGAGTGTGCGTAACGGAAGGGTCGCGGATAGGGGAGGGGTGACTGTAGGTAACGGGAGGGTCGTAGATAGGGGAGGGGTGAGTGTGGGTAATAGATGGGTCCTGGATGGGAGCGGTGAGTCTGGGTAATGGAAAGGTCGTGGATAGGGAAGGGGTGACTGTGGGTAATTTAAAGGTCGTGGGTAGGGGAGGGGTGAGAGTGTGTAATGGAAGGGTCGTGGATAGCGGAGGGGTAACTGTGCGGAATGGAAGGGTCGTGGATAGGGGAGGGGTGAGCGAGGGTAACAGACGGGACGTCGATAGGGGAGGGGTGAGCGTCGGTAACGGAAGGGTCGTGGATGGGGGAGGGGTGAGTGGGGGTAATGGAAGGGTCGTGGATAGGGGAGGGGAGACTGTGGGTAATGGAAGGGTCGTGGATAGGGGAGTGGTGAGTGTGTGTAATGGAAGGGTCGTGGATAGGGGAGGGGTGAGTGTGCGTAACGGAAGGGTCGTGGATAGGGATGGGGTGAGCGTGGGTAATGGAAGGGTCGTCGATGGGGGAGGGGTGAGTGTGCGTAACGGAAGGGTCGCGGATAACGGAGGGGTCAGTGTGGGTAACAGAAGGGTCGTGGAAAGGGGAAGGGTGAGTGTGGGTAACGAAAGGGTCGTGGATAGGGGAGGGGTTACTATGGGTAACAGAAGGGACGTGGATAGGGGAGTGGTGATTGTGAGTAATGGCAGGGTCGTGGATAGGGGAGAGGTGAGTGTGGGTAATGGAAGGGTCATGGATAGGGGAGGGGTGAGTGTGGGTAATGGAAGGGTCGAGGACAGGGGAGGGGTGAGTGTTGGTAATGTAAGTGTCGTGGATAGGGGAGGGGTCAGTGTGAGTAATGGAAGGGTCGTGGAAAGGGGAAGGGTGAGTGTGGGTAACGAAAGGGTCGTGGATGGGGAGGGGTTACTGTGGGTAACAGAAGGGACGTGGATAGGGGAGGGGTGATTGTAGGTAATGGAAGAGTCGTGGATAGGGAGAGGTGAATGTGGGTAATGGAAGGGTCGTGGGATGTGGACGGGTGAGTGTGCGTAACGGAATGGTCCTGGAGGGGTGAGGGGTGAGCGTGGGTAACGGAAGGGTCGCGGATAAGGAAGGGGTGAGTTGGGATAATGGAAGGGTAGTGGATAGGGGAGGGCTGACTGTGAGTAATGGAAGGGTCATGGAAGGGGGAAGGGTGACTGTGGGTAATGGAAGGGTCGTGGATAGGGGAGGGGTGAGTGTGGGTAACAGAAGGGTCGTGGATAGGGGAGGGTTGAGTGTGGGTAATGGAAGGGTCGTTGATAGGGGAGGGGTGAGTGTGGGTAATGGAAGGGTCGTGGATAGGGGAGGGGTGAGTGTGGGTAACGGAATGGTCATGGATAGGGGAGGGGTGAGTGTGGGTAACGGAAGGGTCATGGATAGGAGAGGGGTGAGTGTGGGAAATGGATGAGTCGTGGATAGGGAAGGGGTCGGTGTGGGTAATGGATGGGACGTGGATAGGGGAGGGGTAAGTGTGGGTAATAGAAGGGTCGTGGATGCGGCTGGGGTGAGGGTGGGTAATGGAATGGTCGTCGATGGGGGAGGGGTGAGCGTCGGTAACGGAAGGGTCGTGGATGGGGGATGGGTGAGTGGGGGTAACGGAAGGGTAGTGGATAGAGGAGGGGTGACTGTGGGTAATGGAAGGGTCGTGGATAGGGGAGGGGTGAGTGTGGGTAACGGAAGTGTCGTGGATAGGGGAGGGGTTAGTGTGGGTAACGGTAGGGTCGTGGATAGGGGAGGAGTTAGTGTGGGTAATGGAAGGGTCATGGATAGGGGAGGGGTGAGTCTGGGTAATGGAAGGGTCGTGGATAGGGGAGGGGTGAGTGTGGGTAACGGAAGGGTCCTGGATAGGGGAGGTGTGAGTGGGGGTAATGGAAGGGTCGAGGACAGGGGAGGGGTGAGTGTTGGTAAGGGAAGTATCGTGGATAGGGGAGGGGTCAGTGTGAGTAATGGAAGGGTCGTGGATAGGGGAGGGGTGAGTGTGGGTAATGGAAGGGTCGTGGATAGGGGAGGGGTGAGTGTGGGTAACGAAAGGGTCGTGGATAGGGTAGGGGTTACTGTGGGTAGCAGAAGGGACGTGGATAGGGGAGGGGTGATTGTGGGTAATGGAAGAGTCGTGGATAGGGAGAGGTGAATGTGGGTAATGGAAGGGTCGTGGGATGTGGACGGGTGAGTGTGCGTAACGGAATGGTCCTGGATGGGTGAGGGGTGAGCGTGGGTAACGGAAGGGTCGCGGATAGGGAAGGAGTGAGTTGGGATAATGGAAGGGTAGTGGATAGGGGAGGGCTGACTGTGGGTAATGGAAGGGTCGTGGATGGGGGAGGGGTGACTGTGGGTAATGGAAGGGTCGTGGATGGGGGAGGGGTGACTGTGGGTAATGGAAGGGTCGTGGATGGGGGAGGGGTGACTGTGGGTAATGGAAGGGTCGTGGATGGGAGAGGGGTGAGTGTGGGTCATGGAAGGTTCGTGGATCGGGTTGGGGTGAGTGTGGGTAATGGAAGGGTCGTGGATAGGGGATGGGTGAGTGTGGGTAACGGAAGGGTTGCGGGTAGCGGAGGGGTGAGTGTGGGTAACGGAAGGGTCCTGGATAGGGGAGGGGTGAGCGTGGGTAACGTAAGGGTCGTGGATGGGGAGGGGTGAGCGTGGGTAACAGAAGGGTCGTGGATGGGGGAGGGGTGAGTAGGGGAAATGGAAGGGTAGTGGATGGGGAAGGGTGACTGTGGGTAACGGAAGGGTCGTGGATAGGCGAGGGGTTAGTGGGGGTAATGGAAGGGACGTGGATAGGGGAGGGGAGAGCGTCGGTAATAGATGGGTCGCGGATAGGGGAGGGGTTTGTGTGGGTAACGGAAGGGTTCTGGATAGGGGAGGGGTGAGTGTGGGTAACGGAAGGGTCGTGGATAGGGGAGGGGTGAGTGTGGGTAACGGGAAGGTCGTGGATAGGGGAGGGGTGAGTGTGGGTAACGGAAGGGTCATGGTTAGGGAAGGGGTGAGTGTGAGTAACGGAAGGGTCGTGGATAGGGGAGGGATGAGTCTGGGTAACGGAAGGGTCGTGGATAGGGGAGAGGTGACTGTGGGTAATGGAAGGGTCGTGGATAGGGGAGGGGTGAGTGTGGGTCATGGAAGGTTCGTGGATCGGGTTGGGGTGAGTGTGGGTAATGGAAGGGTCGTGGATAGGGGATGGGTGAGTGTGGGTAACGGAAGGGTTGCGGGTAGCGGAGGGGTGAGTGTGGGTAACGGAAGGGTCCTGGATAGGGGAGGGGTGAGCGTGGGTAACGTAAGGGTCGTGGATGGGGAGGGGTGAGCGTGGGTAACAGAAGGGTCGTGGATGGGGGAGGGGTGAGTTGAGGAAATGGAAGGGTAGTGGATGGGGAAGGGTGACTGTGGGTAACGGAAGGGTCGTGGATAGGCGAGGGGTTAGTGGGGGTAATGGAAGGGACGTGGATAGGGGAGGGGAGAGCATGGGTAATAGATGGGTCGCGGATAGGGGAGGGGTTTGTGTGGGTAACGGAAGGGTTTTGGATAGGGGAGGGGTGAGTGTGGGTAACGGAAGGGTCGTGGATAGGGGAGGGGTGAGTGTGGGTAATGGGAAGGTCGTGGATAGGGGAGGGGTGAGTGTGGGTAACGGAAGGGTCATGGTTAGGGAAGGGGTGAGTGTGAGTAACAGAAGGGTCGTGGATAGGGGAGTGATGAGTCTGGGTAACGGAACGGTCGTGGATAGGGGAGAGGTCACTGTGGGTAATGGAAGGGTCGTGGATAGGGGAGGGGTGAGTGTGGGTCATGGAAGGTTCGTGGATCGGGTTGGGGTGAGTGTGGGTAATGGAAGGGTCGTGGATAGAGGAGGGGTCAGTGTGGGTGATAGAAGGGTCGTGGATAGCGGAGGCGTGAGTGTTGGTAATGGAATTGTCGTCGATGGGGGAGGGGTGAGCGTCGGTAACGGAGGGTCGTGGATGGGGGAGGGGTGAGTGGGGGTAACGGAAGGGTAGTGGATAGAGGAGGGGTGACTGTGGGTAACGGAAGGGTCTTGGATAGGGGAGGGGTGAGTGTGGGTAACGGAAGTGTCGTGGATAGGGAAGGGGTGAGTCTGGGTAATGGAAGGGTCGTGGATAGGGGAGGGGTTAGTGTAGGTAACGGAAGGGTCGTGGATAGGGGAGGGGTTAGTGTGGGTAATGGAAGGGTCGTGGATAGGGGAGGGGTGAGCGAGGGTAACAGAAGGGACGTCGATAGGGCAGGGGTGAGCGTCGGTAACGGAAGGGTCGTGGATGGGGGAGGCGTGAGTGGGGATAATGGAAGGGTCGTGGATAGGGGAGGGGAGACTGTGGGTAACGGAAGGTTCGTGGATAGGGGAGTGGTGAGTGTGCGTAATGGAAGGGTCGTGGATAGGGGAGGGGTGAGCGTGGGTAAAGGAAGGGACGTCGATGGGGGAGGGGTGAGTGTGCGTAACGGAAGGGTCGCGGATAACGGAGGGGTCTGTGTGGGTAACGGAAGGGTCGTGGGATGTGGACGGGTGAGTGTGCGTAACGGAATGGTCCTGGATGGGTGAGGGGTGAGAGTGGGTAACGGAAGGGTCGCGGATAGGGAAGGGGTGAGTTGGGATAATGGAAGGGTAGTGGATAGGGGAGGGCTGACTGTGGGTAATGGAAGGGTCGTGGATGGGGGAGGGGTGACTGTGGGTAATGGAAGGGTCGTGGATAGGGGAGGTGTGAGTGTGGGTAATGGAAGTGTCGTGGATAGCGAAGCGGTAACTGTGGGGAATGGAAGGGTCGTGGATAGGGGAGGGGTGAGCAAGGGTAACAGAAGGGTCGTCGATGGGGGAGGGGTGAGCGTCGGTAACGGAAGGGTCGTGGATGGGGGGGTGAGTGGGGGTAATGGAAGGGTAGTGGATAGGGGAGGGGAGACTGTGGGTAACGGAAGGGTCGTAGATAGGGGAGGGCTGAGTGTGGGTAATGGAAGGGTCGTGGATAGGGGAGGGGTGAGTGCGGGTAACAGAAGGGTCGTGGATAGGGGAGGGGTGAGTGTAGGTAACGGGAGGGTTGTGGATAGGGCAGAGGTGAGTGCGGGTAATAGTAGGGTCCTGGATGTGAGGGGTGAGTGTGGGCCATGGAAGGGTCGTGGATAGGGGAGGGGTGAGTGTGGGTAACGGAAGGGTCCTGGATAGGGGAGGTGCGAGTGGGGGTAATGGAAGGGTCGAGGACAGGGTAGGGGTGAGTGTTGGTAAGGGAAGTGTCGTGGATAGGGGAGGGGTCAGTGTGAGTAATGGAAGGGTCGTGGAAAGGGGAAGGGTGAGTGTGGGTAACGAAAGGGTCGTGGATGGGGAGGGGTTACTGTGGGTAACAGAAGGGACATGGATAGGGGAGGGTTGATTGTGGGTAATGGAAGAGTCGTGGATAGGGAGAGGTGAATGTGGGTAATGGAAGGGTCGTGGGATGTGGACGGGTGAGTGTGCGTAACGGAATGGTCCTGAATGGGTGAGAGGTGAGCGTGGGTAACGGAAGGGTCGCGGATAGGGAAGGGGTGAGTGGGATAGAGGAGGGGTGAGTGGGGTTGTGGAAGGGTAGTGGACAGGGGTGGGGTGAGTCAGGGTAACGGAAGGGTCGTGGGTAGGGGAGGGGTGAGTGTGGGTAACGGAAGGGTCATGGATACGGGAGGTGTGAGTGTGGGTAACGGAAGGGTCGTGGATAGGGGAGGGGTGAGTGTGGGTAACGGAAGGGTCGTAGATAGGGGAGGGGTGAGTGTGGGTAAAGAAAGGGTCGTGGATAGGGGAGGGGTGAGTGTGGGTAATGGAAGGGTCGCGTATGGGGAGCGATGAGTGTGGGGAACGGAAGGTTCATGGATAGGGGAGGGGTGAGTGTGGGTAATGGAAGGGTTGTGGATGGGGGAGGGGTGAGTGTGGGTAATGGAAAGGTCGTAGAGAGGGGTGGGGTGAGTGTGGGTAGTCGAAAGGTCGTGGATAGGGGAGGGGTGTGTGTGGGTAACGGAAGGGTTGTGGACAGGGGAGGGGTGTGTTGGTAACGGAAGTGTCGTGGATAGGGGAGGGGTAAGTTTGGGTAATAGAAGGGTCGTGGATAGGGGAGGAGTGAGTGTGGGTAACAGATTGGTCGTGGATGGGGGAGTGGTGAGTGTGGGTAACAGAAGGGTCGCGGATAGGGAAGGGGTGAGTGGGATAGGGGAGGGGTGAGTGGGGTAATGGAAGGGTAGTGGATAGGGATGGGGTGAGTGTGGGTAACGGAAGTGTCGTGGATAGGGGAGGGGTGAGTGTGGGTAACGGAAGGGTCGTGGATAGGGGAGGGGTGAGTGTGGGTAACAGAAGAGTCCTGGATAGGGGAGGGGTGAGTGTGGGTAATAGAAGGGTCGTGGATGCGGGTGGGGTGAGGGTGGGTAACGGAAGGGTCGTGGACTTGGGCGGGGTGAGTGTGGGTCACGGAAGGATCGTGGATAGGAGAGGGGTGAGTGTGGGTAACAGAAGGGTCGTGTACAGGGCAGGGGTGAGTGTGGGTAATCGAAGGGACGTGGATTGGGGAGGGGTGAGCGTGGGTAACGGAATGGTCGTGGATGGGTAGGGGTGAGTGTGGGTAACAGAAGAGTCCTGGATAGGGGAGGGGTGAGTGTGGGTAAAGGAAGGGTCGTGGATAGGGGAAGGGTGAGTGTGGGTAACGGAAGGGTCGTGGATAGGGGAGGAGTGAGTGGGATAGGGGAGGGGTGAGTGGGGTAATGGATGGGTAGTGGATAGGGGAGGGGTGGGGCGTGGGTAACTGAAGGGTCGTATATATTTGAGGGCTGAGTGTGGGTAACGGGAGGATGGGGGATAGGGGAGGTGTGAGTGTGGGTAACGGAAGGGTCATGGATAGGGGAGGGGTGGGTGTGGGTAATAGAAGGGTCGTGGATGCGGGTGGGGTGAGGGTGGGTAACGGAAGGGTCGTGGACTTGGGCGGGGTGAGTGTGGGTCACGGAAGGATCGTGGATAGGGGAGGGGTGAGTGTGGGTAATAGAAGGGTCGTGGATGCGGGTGGGGTGAGGGTGGGTAACGGAAGGGTCGTGGACTTGGGCGGGGTGAGTGTGGGTCACGGAAGGATCGTGGATAGGGGAGGGGTGAGTGTGGGTAACAGAAGGGTCGTGTACAGGGCAGGGGTGAGTGTGGGTAATCGAAGGGACGTGGATAGGGGAGGGGTGAGCGTGGGTAACGGAATGGTCGTGGATGGGTAGGGGGGAGTGTGGGTAACAGAAGGGTCGTGGATAGGGGAGGGTTGAGTGTGGGTAACGAAAGGGTCGCGGATAGGGAAGGGGTGAGTGGGATAGAGGAGGGGTGAGTGGGGTAGTGGTAGGGTAGTGGACAGGGGTGGGGTGAGTCGGGGTAACGGAAGGGTCGTGGGTAGGGGAGGGGTCCTGGATAGAGGAGGGGTGAGTGTGGGTAACGGAAGGGTCATGGATAGGGGAGGTGTGAGTGTGGGTAACGAAAGGGTTGTGAATAGGAGAGGGGTGAGTGTGAGTAACGGAAGGGTCATGGATAGGGGAGGGGTGACTGTGGGTAACGGAAGGGTCATGGATAGGGGAGGGGTGAGTGTGGGTAATGGAATCGTCGTGGATAGGGGAGGGGTGAGTGTGGGTAACGGAAGGGTCGTGGATAGGGGAGGGGTGACTGTGGCTAACGGAAGTGTCGTGGATAGGGGAGGGGTGAGTCTGGGTAATGGAAGGGTCGTGGATAGCGGAGGGAGAGTGTGGATAGCGGAGGGAGAGTGTGGGTAACGGAAGGGTCATGGATAGGGGAGCAGTGACTGTGGGTAAAGGAAAGCTCGTGGATAGGGGAGAAGTGAGTGTGTGTAACGGAAGGGTCTTGGATAGGGGAGGGGTGAGTGTGGGTAACGGAAGGGTCTTCGATGGGGATGGGTGAGTGTGGGTAATGGAATGGTCTTGGATAGGGGAGGGGTGAGTGGGGGTAATGGAAGAGTCATGGATAGCGAAGCGGTAACTGTGGGGAATGGAAGGGTCGTGGATAGGGTAGGCGTGAGCAAGGGTAACAGAAGGGTCGTCGATGGGGGAGGGGTGAGCGTCGGTAACTGAAGGGTCGTGGATGGGGGGGGTGAGTGGGGGTAATGGAAGGGTAGTGGATAGGGGAGGGCTGAGTGTGGGTAACGGAAGTGTCGTGGATAGGGGAGGGGTAAGTTTGGGTAATAGAAGGGTCGTGGATAGGGGAGGAGTGAGTGTGGGTAACAGAATGGTCGTGGATGGGGGAGGGGTGAGTGTGGGTAACAGAAGGGTCGCGGATAGGGAAGGGGTGAGTGGGATAGGGGAAGGGTGAGTGGGGTAATGGAAGGGTAGTGGATAGGGATGGGGTGAATGTGGGTAACGGAAGTGTCGTGGATAGGGGCGGGGTGAGTGTGGGTAATGAAAGGGTCGTGGATAGGGGAGTGGTGAGTGTGGGTAATGGAATCGTCGTGGATAGGGGAGGGGTGAGTGTGGGTAACGGAAGGGACGTGGATAGGGGAGGGGTGAGTGTGGGTAATGGAATCGTCGTGGACAGGGGAGGGGTGAGTGTGGGTAACAGAAGAGTCCTGGATAGGGGAGGGGTGAGTGTGGGTAAAGGAAGGGTCGTGGATAGGAGAAGGGTGAGTGTGGGTAACGGAAGGGTCGTGGATAGGGGAGGAGTGAGTGGGATAGGGGAGGGGTGAGTGGGGTAATGGAAGGGTAGTGGATAGGGGAGGGGTGGGGCGTGGGTAACTGAAGGGTCGTATATATTTGAGGGCTGAGTGTGGGTAACGGGAGGGTGGGGGATAGGGGAGGTGTGAGTGTGGGTAACGGAAGGGTCATGGATAGGGGAGGGGTGGGTGTGGGTAATGGATGGGACGTGGATAGGGGAGGGGTAAGTGTGGGTAATAGAAGGGTCGTGGATGCGGGTGGGGTGAGGGTGGGTAACGGAAGGGTCGTGGACTTGGGCGGGGTGAGTGTGGGTCACGGAAGGATCGTGGATAGGGGAGGGGTGAGTGTGGGTAACAGAAGGGTCGTGTACAGGGCAGGGGTGAGTGTGGATAATCGAAGGGACGTGGATTGGGGAGGGGTGAGCGTGGGTAACGGAATGGTCGTGGATGGGTAGGGGGGAGTGTGGGTAACAGAAGGGTCGTGGATGGGGAGGGTTGAGTGTGGGTAACGAAAGGGTCGCGGATAGGGAAGGGGTGAGTGGGATAGAGGAGGGGTGAGTGGGGTAGTGGTAGGGTAGTGGACAGGGGTGGGGTGAGTTGGGGTAACGGAAGGGTCGTGGGTAGGGGAGGGGTCCTGGATAGAGGAGGGGTGAGTGTGGGTAACGGAAGGGTCATGGATAGGGGAGGTGTGAGTGTGGGTAACGAAAGGGTTGTGAATAGGAGAGGGGTGAGTGTGGGTAACGGAAGGGTCATGGATAGGGGAGGGGTGACTGTGGGTAACGGAAGAGTCATGGATAGGGGAGGGGTGAGTGTGGGTAATGGAATCGTCGTGGATAGGGGAGGGGTGAGTGTGGGTAACGGAAGGGTCGCGGATAGGGCAAGGGTGAATGTGGGTAACAGAAGAGTCCTGGATAGGGGAGGAGTCAGTGTGGGTGACAGAAGGGTCGTGGATAGCGGAGTGGAGAGTGTGGGTAACGGAAGGGTCCTGGATAGAGGAGGGGTGAGTGTTGGTAATGGAATGGTCGTGGATAGGGGAGGGGTGAGCGAGCGTAAGAGAAGGGTCATCGATGGGGGAGGGGTGAGTGGGGGTAACGGAAGGGTAGTGGATAGAGGAGGGGTGACTGTGGGTAACGGAAGGGTCGTGGATAGGGGAGGGGTGACTGTGGCTAACGGAAGTGTCGTGGATAGGGGAGGGGTGAGTCTGGGTAATGGAAGGGTCGTGGATAGCGGAGGGAGAGTGTGGATAACGGAGGGAGAGTGTGGGTAACGGAAGGGTCATGGATAGGGGAGCAGTGACTGTGGGTAAAGGAAAGCTCGTGGATAGGGGAGAGGTGAGTGTGTGTAACGGAAGGGTCTTGGATAGGGGAGGGGTGAGTGTGGGTAACGGAAGGGTCTTCGATGGGGATGGGTGAGTGTGGGTAATGGAAGGGTCTTGGATAGGGGAGGGGTGAGTGGGGGTAATGGAAGAGTCATGGATAGCGAAGCGGTAACTGTGGGGAATGGAAGGGTAGTGGATAGGGTAGGGGAGACTGTGGGTAACGGAAGGGTCGTGGATAGGGGAGGGCTGAGTGTGGGTAACGGAAGTGTCGTGGATAGGGGAGGGGTAAGTTTGGGTAATAGAAGGGTCGTGGATAGGGGAGGAGTGAGTGTGGGTAACAGAATGGTCGTGGATGGGGGAGTGGTGAGTGTGGGTAACAGAAGGGTCGCGGATAGGGAAGGGGTGAGTGGGATAGGGATGGGGTGAGTGTGGGTAACGGAAGTGTCGTGGATAGGGGAGGGGTGAGTGTGGGTAATGGAATCGTCGTGGATAGGGGAGGGGTGAGTGTGGGTAATGGAAGGTTCGTGGATAGGGGAGGGGTGAGTGTGGGTAACGGAAGGGTCGTGGATAGAGGAGGGGTGAGTGTGGGTAACGGAAGGGTCGTGGATAGGGGAGGGGTGAGTGTGGGTAACGGAAGGGTCGTGGATAGGGGAGGGGTGAGTGTGGGTAACGGAAGGGTCGTGGATAGGGGAAGGGTGAGTGTGGGTAACGGAAGGGTCGTGGATAGGGGAGGAGTGAGTGGGATAGGGGAGGGGTGAGTGGGGTAATGGAAGGGTAGTGGATAGGGGAGGGGTGGGGCGTGGGTAACTGAAGGGTCGTATATATTTGAGGGCTGAGTGTGGGTAACGGGAGGGTGGGGGATAGGGGAGGTGTGAGTGTGGGTAACGGAAGGGTCATGGATAGGGGAGGGGTGGGTGTGGGTAATGGATGGGACGTGGATAGGGGAGGGGTAAGTGTGGGTAATAGAAGGGTCGTGGATGCGGGTGGGGTGAGGGTGGGTAACGGAAGGGTCGTGGACTTGGGCGGGGTGAGTGTGGGTCACGGAAGGATCGTGGATAGGGGAGTGGTGAGTGTGGGTAACAGAAGGGTCGCGGATAGGGAAGGAGTGAGTGGGATAGGGGAGGGGTGAGTGGGGTAATGGAAGGGTAGTGGATAGGGATGGGGTGAGTGTGGGTAACGGAAGTGTCGTGGATAGGGGAGGGGTGAGCGAGCATAAGAGAAGGGTCATCGATGGGGGAGGGGTGAGTGGGGGTAACGGAAGGGTAGTGGATAGAGGAGGGGTGACTGTGGGTAACGGAAGGGTCGTGGATAGGGGAGGGGTGACTGTGGCTAACGGAAGTGTCGTGGATAGGGGAGGGGTGAGTCTGGGTAATGGAAGGGTCGTGGATAGCGGAGGGAGAGTGTGGGTAACGGAAGGGTCATGGATAGGGGAGCAGTGACTGTGGGTAAAGGAAAGCTCGTGGATAGGGGAGAAGTGAGTGTGTGTAACGGAAGGGTCTTGGATAGGGGAGGGGTGAGTGTGGGTAACGGAAGGGTCTTGGATGGGGATGGGTGAGTGTGGGTAATGGAAGGGTCTTGGATAGGGGAGGGGTGAGTGGGGGTAATGGAAGAGTCATGGATAGCGAAGCGGTAACTGTGGGGAATGGAAGGGTCGTGGATAGGGTAGGGGTGAGCAAGGGTAACAGAAGGGTCGTCGATGGGGGAGGGGTGAGCGTCGGTAACTGAAGGGTCGTGGATGGGGGGGGTGAGTGGGGGTAATGGAAGGGTAGTGGATAGGGGAGGGGAGACTGTGGGTAACGGAAGGGTTGTGGATAGGGGAGGGCTGAGTGTGGGTAATGGAAGGGTCGTGGATAGGGGAGGGGTGAGTGTGCGTAATGGAAGGGTCGCAGATAACGGAGGGGTAAGTAGGGGTAATGGATTGGTTGTTGATAGGGGAGGGGTGAGTGCGGGTAACAGAAGGGTCGTGGATAGGGGAGGGGTGAGTGTAGGTATGGGAGGGTTGTGGATAGGGCAGGGGTGAGTGTGGGTAATAGTAGGGTCCTGGATGTGAGGGGTGAGTGTGGGCAATGGAAGGGTCATGGATAGGGGAGGTGTGAGTGTGGGTAACGAAAGGGTTGTGGATAGGGAGAGGTGAATGGGGGTAATGGAAGGGTCGTGGGATGTGGACGGGTGAGTGTGCGTAACGGAATGGTCCTGAATAGGTGAGGGGTGAGCGTGGGTAACAGAAGGGTCGCGGATAGGGAAGGGGTGAGTGGGATAGACGAGGGGTGAGAGGGGTAGTGGAAGGGTAGTGGACAGGGGTGGGGTGAGTCGGGGTAACAGAAGGGTCGTGGATAGGGGAGGGGTGAGTGTGGGTAACGGAAGGGTCGTAGATAGGGGAGGGGTGAGTGTGGGTAGTCGAAAGGTCGTGGATAGGGGAGGGGTGTGTGTGGGTAATGGAAGGGTTGTGGACAGGGGAGGGGTGAGTGTTGGTAACGGAAGTGTCGTGGATAGGGGAGGGGTAAGTTTGGGTAATAGAAGGGTCGTGGATAGGGGAGGAGTGAGTGTGGGTAACAGAATGGTCGCGGATAGGGAAGGGGTGAGTGGGATAGGGGAGGGGTGAGTGGGGTAATGGAAGGGTAGTGGATAGGGATGGGGTGAGTGTGGGTAACGGAAGTGTCGTGGATAGGGGAGGGGTGGGGCGTGGGTAACTGAAGGGTCGTATATATTTGAGGGCTGAGTGTGGGTAACGGGAGGGTGGGGGATAGGGGAGGTGTGAGTGTGGGTAACGGAAGGGTCATGGATAGGGGAGGGGTGGGTGTGGGTAATGGATGGGACGTGGATAGGGGAGGGGTAAGTGTGGGTAATAGAAGGGTCGTGGATGCGGGTGGGGTGAGGGTGGGTAACGGAAGGGTCGTGGACTTGGGCGGGGTGAGTGTGGGTCACGGAAGGATCGTGGATAGGGGAGGGGTGAGTGTGGGTAACAGAAGGGTCGTGGACAGGGCAGGGGTGAGTGTGGGTAATCGAAGGGACGTGGATAGGGGAGGGGTGAGCGTGGGTAACGGAATGGTCGTGGATGGGTAGGGGGGAGTGTGGGTAACAGAAGGGTCGTGGATAGGGGAGGGTTGAGTGTGGGTAACGAAAGGGTTGTGGTTAGGGAAGGGGTGAGTGGGATAGGGGAGGGGTGAGTGGGGTAATAGAAGGGTAGTGGATCGGGGTGGGGTGAGTCTGGGTAACGGAAGGGTCGTGGATAGGGGAGGGTTGAGTGTGGGTAACGAAAGGGTTGTGAATAGGGGAGGGGTGAGTGTGGGTAACGGAAGGGTCATGAATAGGGGAGGGGTGACTGTGGGTAACGGAAGGGTTATGGATAGGGGAGGGGTGAGTGTGGGTAAAGGAAGGGTCGTGGATAGGGGAAGGGTGAGTGTGGGTAACGGAAGGGTCGTGGATAGGGGAGGAGTGAGTGGAATAGGGGAGGGGTGAGTGGGGTAATGGAAGGGTAGTGGATAGGGGAGGGGTGGGGCGTGGGTAACTGAAGGGTCGTGGATAGGGGAGGGTTGAGTGTGGGTAACGAAAGGGTTGTGAATAGGGGAGGGGTGAGTGTGGGTAACGGAAGGGTCATGGATAGGGGAGGGGTGACTGTGGGTAACGGAAGGGTCATGGATAGGGGAGGGGTGAGTGTGGGTAATGGAATCGTCGTGGATAGGGGAGGGGTGAGTGTGGGTAACGGAAGGGTCGTGGATAGGGGAGGGGTGAGTGTGGGTAACGGAAGGGTCGTGGATAGGGGAGGGGTGAGTGTGGGTAACAGAAGAGTCCTGGATAGGGGAGGGGTGAGTGTGGGTAACGGAAGGGTCGTGGATAGGGGAAGGGTGAGTGTGGGTAACGGAAGGGTCCTGGATAGGGGAGGGGTGAGTGTTGGTAATGGAAAGGTCGTGGATAGGAGAGGGGTGAGCGAGCGTAAGAGAAGGGTCGTGGATGGGGGAGGGGTGAGTGGGAGTAGCGGAAGGGTAGTGGATAAGGGAGGGGTGACTGTGGGTAACGGAAGGGTCGTGGATAGGGGAGGGGAGAATCTGAGTAACAGAAGGGTCGTGGATAGGGGAGGGGTGAGTGTGGGTAACGTAAGGGTCGTGGATAGGGGAGGTGTAAGTGTGGGGAATGGAAGGTTCGTGGATAGGGGAGAGATGAGTGTGGGTAACGGAAGGGTCGTGGATAGTGGAGGGGTGAGTGTGAGTAATGGAAGAGTCTTGGATAGGGGAGGGGTGAATCTGGATAATGGGAGGGTTGTGGATAGGGGAGGGGTGAGTGTGGGTAACGGAGAGGTCGTAGATAGGGGAGGGGTGAGTGTGGGTAGTTGAAGGGTCGTGGATAGGGGAGGGGTGTATGTGGCTAACGGAAGGGTCCTGGATAGGGGAGGGGTGTGTGTCGGTAACGGAAGGGTCGTGGATAGGGGAGGGGTGAGTCTGGGTAATGGAAATGTCGTGGATAGGGGAGGGTTGAGTGTGGGTAATGGAAGGGTCATGGATAGGGGAGGGGTGATTGTGGGTAATTGAAGGGTCGTGGATTGGGAAGGTGAGTGTGGGTAACGGAAGGGTTGTGGGTAGCGGAGGGGTGAGTGTGGGTAACGGAAGGGTCCTGGATAGGGGAGGGGTGAGCGTGGGTAACAGAAGGGTCGATGATGGGGGAGGGGTGAGTAGGGGAAATGAAAGGGTAGTGGATAGGGGAATGGTGACTGTGGGTAACGGAAGGGTCGTGGATAGGTGAGGGGTTTATGTGGGTAACGGAAGGGTTCTGGATAGGGGAGGGGTGAGTGCGGGTAACGGGAAGGTCGTGGATAGGGGAGGGGTGAGTGTGGGTAACGGAAGGGTCATGGTTAGGGAAGGGGTGAGTGTGAGTAACGGAAGAGTCGTGGATACGGGAGGGATGAGTCTGGGTAACGGAAGGGTCGTGGATAGGGGAGGGGTGAGTGCGGGTAACGGAAGGGACGTGGATAGGGGAGGGGTGACTGTGGGTAACGGAAGGGTCGTGGATAGGGGAGGGGTGAGTGTGGGTCATGGAAGGTTCGTGGATAGGGTAGGGGTGAGTGTGGGGAATTGACGGGTCGTGGATAGGGTAGGGGTGAGTGTGGGTAATGGAAGGGTCGTGGATAGGGGAGGGGTGAGTGTGGGTAATGGAAGGGTCGTGGATAGAGGAGGGGTCAGTGTGGGTGATAGAAGGGTCGTGGATAGCGGAGTGGAGAGTGCGGGTAACGGAAGGCTCCTGGATAGTGGAGGGGTGAGTGTTGGTAACTGAATGGTCGTGGATAGGGGAGAGGTGAGCGAGCGTAAGAGAAGGGTCGTCGATGGGGGAGGGGTGAGCGTCGGTAACGGAAGGGTCGTGGATGGGGGAGGGGTGAGTGGGGGCAACGGAAGGGTGGTGGCAAGGACAGGGGTGAGTGTGGGTAATGAAAGAGTCCTGGATATGGGAGGGCTGAGCGTGGGTAAAGGAAGGGTCGTCGATGGGGGAGGGGTGAGTGTGCGTAACGGAAGGGTCGCAGATAACGGAGGGGTAAGTAGGGGTAATGGATTGGTTGTGGATAGGGGAGGGGTGAGTGCGGGTAACAGAAGGGTCGTGGATAGGGGAGGGGTGAGTGTAGGTAACGGGAGGGTTGTGGATAGGGCAGGGGTGAGTGTGGGTAATAGTAGGGTCCTGGATGTGAGGGGTGAGTGTGGGCAATGGAAGGGTCGTGGAAAGGGGAGGGGTGAGTGTGGGTAACGGAAAGGTCGTGTATAGGGGTGGGGTGAGCGTGGGTAGTCGAAAGGTCGTGGATAGGGGAGGGGTGTGTGTGGGTACCGGAAGGGTCCTGGATAGGGGAGGTGTGAGTGGGGGTAATGGAAGGGTCGAGGACAGGGTAGGGGTGAGTGTTGGTAAGGAAAGTGTCGTGGATAGGGGAGGGGTCAGTGTGAGCAATGGAAGGATCGTGGAAAGGGGACGGGTGAGTGTGGGTAACGAAAGGGTCGTGGATAGGGGAGGGGTTACTGTGGGTAGCAGAAGGGACGTGGATAGGGGAGGGTTGATTGTGGGTAATGGAAGAGTCGTGGATAGGGGAGGGGTGAATGTGGGTAATGGAAGAGTCGTGGATAGGGAGAGGTGAATGTGGGTAATGGAAGGGTCGTGGGATGTGGACGGGTGAGTGTGCGTAACGGAATGGTCCTGAATGGGTGAGGGGTGAGCGTGGGTAACGGAATGGTCCTGAATGGGTGAGGGGTGAGTGTGGGTAATGGAAGTGTCATGGATAGGGGAGGGGTGAGTGTGGGTAACGGAAGGGTCGTGGATAGGGGAGGGGTGAGTGTGGGGAAAGAAAAGGTCGTGGATAGGGGAGGGGTGAGTGTGGGTAACGGAAGGTTCATGGATAGGGGAGGGGTGAGTGCGGGTAATGGAAGGGTCGTGGATGGGGGAGGGGTGAGTGTGGGTAACGGAAAGGTCGTAGATAGGGGTGGGGTGAGTGTGGGTAGTCGAAAGGTCGTGGATAGGGGAGGGGTGTGTGTGGGTAACGGAAGGGTTGTGGACAGGGGAGGGGTGAGTGTTGGTAACGGAAGTGTCGTGGATAGGGGAGGGGTAAGTTTGGGTAATAGAAGGGTCGTGGATGGGGGTGGGGTGAGTGTGGGTCACGGAAGGGTCGTGGATAGGGGAGGAGTGAATGTGGGTAACAGAAGGGTCGTGGACAGGGGAGGGGTGAGCGTGGGTAACAGAATGGTCGTGGATGGGGGAGTGGTGAGTGTGGGTAACAGAATGGTCGTAGATGGGGGAGTGGTGAGTGTGGGTAACAGAAGGGTCGCGGATAGGGAAGGGGTGAGTGGGATAGGGGAGGGGTGAGTGGGGTAATGGAAGGGTAGTGGATAGGGGAGGGGTGGGGCGTGGGTAACTGAAGGGTCGTATATATTTGAGGGCTGAGTGTGGGTAACGGGAGGGTGGGGGATAGGGGAGGTGTGAGTGTGGGTAACGGAAGGGTCATGGATAGGGGAGGGGTGGGTGTGGGTAATGGATGGGACGTGGATAGGGGAGGGGTAAGTGTGGGTACTAGAAGGGTCGTGGATGCGGGTGGGGTGAGGGTGGGTAACGGAAGGGTCGTGGACTTGGGCGGGGTGAGTGTGGGTCATGGAAGGATCGTGGATAGGGGAGGGGTGAGTGTGGGTAACAGAAAGGTCGTGGACAGGGCAGGGGTGAGTGTGGGTAATCGAAGGGACGTGGATAGGGGAGGGGTGAGCGTGGGTAACGGAATGGTCGTGGATGGGTAGGGGGGAGTGTGGGTAACAGAAGGGTCGTGGATAGGGGAGGGTTGAGTGTGGGTAACGAAAGGGTTGTGGATAGGGAAGGGGTGAGTGGGATAGGGGAGGGGTGAGTGGGGTAATAGAAGGGTAGTGGATAGGGGTGGGGTGAGTCTGGGTAACGGAAGGGTCATGGATAGGGGAGGGTTCAGTGTGGGTAACGAAAGGGTTGTGAATAGGGGAGGGTGGGTGTGGGTAACGGAAGGGTCATGGATAGGGGAGGGGTGACTGTGGGTAACGGAAGGGTCATGGATAGGGGAGGGGTGAGTGTGGGTAACGGAAGGGTCGTGGATAGGGGAGGGGTGAGTGTTGGTAATGGAAAGGTCGTGGATAGGAGAGGGGTGAGTGAGCGTAAGAGAAGGGTCGTGGATGGGGGAGGGGTGAGTGGGAGTAACGGAAGGGTAGTGGATGGGGAGGGGTAAGTGTGGGGAATGGAAGGTTCGTGGATAGAGGAGAGATGAGTGTGGGTAACAGAAGGGTCGTGGATAGTGGAGTGGTGAGTGTGAGTAATGGAAGAGTCTTGGATAGGAGAGGGGTGAATCTGGGTAATGGGAGGGTTGTGGATAGGGGAGGGGTGAGTGTGGGTAACGGAGAGGTCGTAGATAGGGGAGGGGTGTGTGTCGGTAACGGAAGGGTCGTGGATAGGGGAGGGGTGAGTCTGGGTAATGGAAATGTCGTGGATAGGGAGGGTTGAGTGTGGGTAATGGAAGGGTCATGGATAGGGGAGGGGTGATTGTGGGTAATTGAAGGGTCGTGGATTGGGAAGGTGAGTGTGGGTAACGGAAGGGTTGTGGGTAGCGGAGGCGTGAGTGTGGGTAACGGAAGGGTCCTGGATAGGGGAGGGGTGAGCGTGGGTAACAGAAGGGTCATTGATGGGGGAGGGGTGAGTAGGGGAAATGGAAGGGTAGTGGATAGGGGAATTGGTGACTGTGGGTAACGGAAGGGTCGTGGATAGGTGAGGGGTGAGTGTGGGTAATGGAAGGGACGTGGATAGGGGAGGGGAGAGCGTGGGTAATAGATGGGTCATGGATAGGGGAGAGGTTTGTGTGGGTAACGGAAGGGTTCTGGATAGGGGAGGGGTGAGTGCGGGTAACGGGAAGGTCGTGGATAGGGGAGGGTGAGTGTGGGTAACGGAAAGGGTCATGGTTAGGGAAGGGGTGAGTGTGAGTAACGGAAGGGTCGTGGATACGGGAGGGATGAGTCTGGGTAACGGAAGGGTCGTGGATAGGGGAGGGGTGAGTGTGGGTAAAGAAAGGGTCGTGATAGGGGAGGGGTGAGTGCGGGTAACGGAATGGTCGTGGATAGGGGAGGGGTGAGCGAGCGTAAGAGAAGGGTCGTCGATGGGGGAGGGCCGTGAGCGTCGGTAACGGAAGGGTCGTGGATGGGGGAGGGGTGAGTGGGGGTAACGGAAGGGTATGTGGCAAGGATCGGGGTGAGTGTGGGTAATGAAAGAGTCCTGGATATGGGAGGGCTGAGCGTGGTAAAGAAGGGTCGTCGATGGGGGAGGGGTGAGTGTGCGTAACGGAAGGGTCGCAGATAACGGAGGGGTAAGTAGGGGTAATGGATTGGTTGTGGATAGGGGAGGGGTGAGTGCGGGTAACAGAAGTGTCGTGGATAGGGGAGGGGTGAGTGCGGGTAACAGAAGGGTCGTGGATAGGGGAGGGGTGAGTGTATGTAACGGGAGGGTTGTGGATAGGGCAGGGGTGAGTGTGGGTAATAGTAGGGTCCTGGATGTGAGGGGTGAGTGTGGGCAATGGAAGGGTCGTGGATAGGGGAGGGGTGAGTGTGGGTAACGGAAAGGTCGTGGATAGGGGTGGGGTGAGTGTGGGTAGTCGAAAGGTTGTGCATAGGGGAGGGGTGTGTGTGGGTAACGGAAGGGTCCTGGATAGGGGAGGTGTGAGTGGGGGTAATGGAAGGGTCGAGGACAGGGTAGGGGTGAGTGTTGGTAAGGGAAGTGTCGTGGATAGGGGTGGGGTCAGTGTGAGCAATGGAAGGGTCGTGGAAAGGGGAAGGGTGAGTGTGGGTAACGAAAGGGTCGTGGATAGGGGAGGGGTTACTGTGGGTAGCAGAAGGGACGTGGATAGGGGAGGGTTGATTGTGGGTAATGGAAGGGTCGTGGGATGTGGACGGGTGAGTGTGCGTAACGGAATGGTCGCGGATAGGGAAGGGGTGAGTGGGATAGAGGAGGGGTGAGTGGGGTAGTGGAAGGGTAGTGGACAGGGGTGGAGTGAGTCGGGGTAACGGAAGGGTCGTGGGTAGGGGAGAGGTGAGTGTGGGTAACAGAAGGGTCATGGATAGGGGAGGGGTGAGTGTGGGTAACGGAAGGGTCGTGGATGGGGGAGGGGTGAGTGTGGGTAACGGAAAGGTCGTAGATAGGGGTGGGGTGAGTGTGGGTAGTCGAAAGTTCGTGGATAGGGGAGGGGTGTGTGTGGGTAACGGAAGGGTTGTGGACAGGGGAGGGGTGAGTGTTGGTAACGGAAGTGTCGTGGATAGGGGAGGGGTAAGTTTGGGTAATAGAAGGGTCGTGGATGGGGGTGGGGTGAGTGTGGGTAACGGAAGGGTCGTGGATGGGGAGGGGTGAGTGTGGGTAACGGAAAGGTCGTAGATAGGGGTGGGGTGAGTGTGGGTAGTCGAAAGTTCGTGGATAGGGGAGGGGTGTGTGTGGGTAACGGAAGGGTTGTGGACAGGGGAGGGGTGAGTGTTGGTAACGGAAGTGTCGTGGATAGGGGAGGGGTAAGTTTGGGTAATAGAAGGGTCGTGGATGGGGGTGGGGTGAGTGTGGGTCACGGAAGGGTCGTGGATAGGGGAGGAGTGAATGTGGGTAACAGAAGGGTCGTGGACAGGGGAGGGGTGAGCGTGGGTAACAGAATGGTCGTGGATGGGGGAGTGGTGAGTGTGGGTAACAGAATGGTCGTAGATGGGGGAGTGGTGAGTGTGGGTAACAGAAGGGTCGCGGATAGGGAAGGGGTGAGTGGGATAGGGGAGGAGTGAGTGGGGTAATGGAAGGGTAGTGGATAGGGGAGGGGTGGGGCGTGGGTTACTGAAGGGTCGTATATATTTGAGGGTTTAGTGTGGGTAACGGGAGGGTGGGGGATAGGGGAGGTGCGAGTGTGGGTAACGGAAGGGTCATGGATAGGGGAGGGGTGGGTGTGGGTAATGGATGGGACGTGGATAGGGGAGGGGTAAGTGTGGGTAATAGAAGGGTCGTGGATGCGGGTGGGGTGAGGGTGGGTAACGGAAGGGTCGTGGACTTGGGCGGGGTGAGTGTGGGTCACGGAAGGATCGTGGATAGGGGAGGGGTGAGTGTGGGTAACAGAAGGGTCGTGGACAGGGCAGGGGTGAGTGTGGGTAATCGAAGGGACGTGGATAGGGGAGGGTTGAGCGTGGGTAACGGAATGGTCGTGGATGGGTAGGGGGGAGTGTGGGTAACAGAAGGGTCGTGCATAGGGGAGGGTTGAGTGTGGGTAACGAAAGGGTTGTGGTTAGGGAAGGGGTGAGTGGGATAGGGGAGGGGTGAGTGGGGTAATAGAAGGGTAGTGGATAGGGGTGGGGTGAGTCTGGGTAACGGAAGGGTCGTGGATAGGGGAGGGTTGAGTGTGGGTAACGAAAGGGTTGTGAATAGGGGAGGGGTGAGTGTGGGTAACGGAAGGGTCATGGATAGGGGAGGGGTGACTGTGGGTAACGGAAGGGTCATGGATAGGGGAGGGGTGAGTGTGGGTAACGGAAGGGTCGTGGATGGGGGAGGGGTGAGTGGGAGTAACGGAAGGGTAGTGGATGGGGAGGGGTGACTGTGGGTAACGGAAGGGTCGTGGATAGGGGAGGGGTGAGTGTGGGTAATGGAAGGGTCGTGGATAGGGGAGGGGAGAATCTGAGTAACAGAAGGGTCGTGGATAGGGGAGGGGTGAGTGTGGGTAACGGAACGGTCGTGGATAGGGGAGGGGTAAGTGTGGGGAATGGAAGGTTAGTGGATAGAGGAGAGATGAGTGTGGGTAACGGAAGGGTCGTGGATAGTGGAGGGGTGAGTGTGAGTAATGGAAGGGTCTTGGATAGGGGAGGGTTGAATCTGGGTAATGGGAGGGTTGTGGATAGGGGAGGGGTGAGTGTGGGTAACGGAGAGGTCGTAGATAGGGGAGGGGTGAGTGTGAGTAGTTGAAGGGTCGTGGATAGGGGAGGGGTGTATGTGGCTAACGGAAGGGTCCTTGATAGGGGAGGGGTGTGTGTCGGTAACGGAAGGGTCGTGCATAGGGGAGGGGTGAGTCTGGGTAATGGAAATGTCGTGGATAGGGGAGGGTTGAGTGTGGGTCATGGAAGGGTCATGGATAGGGGAGGAGTGAGTGTGGGTAACGGAAGCGTCGTGGATAGGGGAGGGGTGAGTCTGGGTAATGGAAATGTCGTGGATAGGGGAGGGTTGAGTGTGGGTAATGGAAGGGTCATGGATAGGGGAGGGGTGATTGTGGGTAATGGAAGGGTCGTGGATTGGGAAGGTGAGTGTGGGTAACGGAAGGGTTGTGGGTAGCGGAGGGGTGAGTGTGGGTAACGGAACGGTCCTGGATAGGGGAGGGGTGAGCGCGGGTAACGTAAGGGTCGTGGATGGGGAGGGGTGAGCGTGGGTCACAGAAGGGTCGTTGATAGGGGAGGGGTGAGCGTGGGTCACAGAAGGGTCGTTGATGGGGGAGCGGTGAGTAGGGGAAATGGAAGGGTAGTGGATAGGGGAGGGGTGAGTGTGGGTAATGGAAGAGTCATGGATAGGGGAGGGGTGAGTGGGGGTAATTGAAGGGACGTGGATAGGGGAGGGGTGACTGTGGGTAACGGAAGGGTTCTGGATAGGGGAGGGGTGAGTGTGGGTCATGGAAGGTTCGTGGATAGGGTAGGGGTGAGTGTGGGTAATGGAAGGGTCGTGGATAGGGTAGGGGTGAGTGTGGGTAATGGAAGGGTCGTGGATAGAGGAGGGGTCAGTGTGGGTGATAGAAGGGTCGTGGATAGCGGACTGGAGAGTGCGGGTAATGGATAGTGGAGGGGTGAGTGTTGGTAATGGAGTGGTCGTGGATGGGGGAGGGGTGAGTGGGGGTAACGGAAGGGTCGTAGATAGGGGAGGGGTGAATGTGGGTAATGGAAGAGTCCCGGATATGGGAGGGCAGAGCGTGGGTAACAGAAGGGTCGTCGATGGGGGAGGGGTGTGCGTCGGTAACGGAAAGGTCGTGGATGGCGGAGGGGTGAGTGGGGGTAATGGAAGGGTAGTGGATAGGGGAGGGGAGTCTGTGGGTAACGGAAGGGTCGTGGATAGGGGAGGGGTGAGTGTGGGTAATGGAAGTGTCGTGGATAGGGGAGGGCTGAGTGTGGGTAACGGAAGGGTCGTGGATAGGGGAGGGGTGAGTGTGGGTAATGGAAGTGTCGTGGATAGGGGATGGGGTGAGTGTGGGTAACGGAAGGGTGGTGGCAAGGACAGGGGTGAGTGTGGGTAATGAAAGAGTCCTGGATATGGGAGGGCTGAGCGTGGGTAAAGGAAGGGTTGTCGATGGGGGAGGGGTGAGTGTGCGTAACGGAAGGGTCGCAGATAACGGAGGGGTAAGTAGGGGTAATAGATTGGTTGTGGATAGGGGAGGGGTGAGTGCGGGTAACAGAATGGTCGTGGATAGGGGAGGGGTGAGTGTAGGTAACGGGAGGGTTGTGGATAGGGCAGGGGTGAGTGTGGGTAATAGTAGGGTCCTGGATGTGAGGGGTGAGTGTGGGCAATGGAAGGGTCGTGGATAGGGGAGGGGTGTGTGTGGATAACGGAAGGGTCCTGGATAGGGGAGGTGTGAGTGGGGGTAATGGAAGGGTCGTGGATAGGGGAGGGGTCAGTGTGAGTAATGGAAGGGTCGTAGAAAGGGGAAGTGTGAGTGTGGGTAACGAAAGGGTCGTGGATAGGGTACGGGTTACTGTGGGTAGCAGAAGGGACGTGGATAGGGGAGGGTTGATTGTGGGTAATGGAAGAGTCGTGGATAGGGAGAGGTGAATGTGGGTAATGGAAGGGTCGTGGGATGTGGACGGGTGAGTGTGCGTAACGGAATGGTCCTGAATGGGTGAGGGGTGAGCATGGGTAACGGAAGGATCGCGGATAGGGAAGGGGTGAGTGGGATAGAGGAAGGGTGAGTGGGATAATGGAAGGGTAGTGGACAGGGGTGGGGTGAGTCGGCGTAACGGAAGTGTCGTGGGTAGGGGAGGGGTGAGTCTGGGTAATGGAAATGTCGTGGATAGGGGAGGGTTGAGTGTGGGTAATGGAAGGGTCATGGATAGGGGAGGGGTGATTGTGGGTAATGGAAGGGTCGTGGATTGGGAAGGTGAGTGTGGGTAACGGAAGGGTTGTGGGTAGCGGAGGGGTGAGTGTGGGTAACGGAACGGTCCTGGATAGGGGAGGGGTGAGCGCGGGTAACGTAAGGGTCGTGGATGGGGAGGGGTGAGCGTGGGTCACAGAAGGGTCGTTGATAGGGGAGGGGTGAGCGTGGGTCACAGAAGGGTCGTTGATGGGGGAGCGGTGAGTAGGGGAAATGGAAGGGTAGTGGATAGGGGAGGGGTGAGTGTGGGTAATGGAAGAGTCATGGATAGGGGAGGGGTGAGTGGGGGTAATTGAAGGGACGTGGATAGGGGAGGGGTGACTGTGGGTAACGGAAGGGTTCTGGATAGGGGAGGGGTGAGTGTGGGTCATGGAAGGTTCGTGGATAGGGTAGGGGTGAGTGTGGGTAATGGAAGGGTCGTGGATAGGGTAGGGGTGAGTGTGGGTAATGGAAGGGTCGTGGATAGAGGAGGGGTCAGTGTGGGTGATAGAAGGGTCGTGGATAGCGGACTGGAGAGTGCGGGTAATGGATAGTGGAGGGGTGAGTGTTGGTAATGGAGTGGTCGTGGATGGGGGAGGGGTGAGTGGGGGTAACGGAAGGGTCGTAGATAGGGGAGGGGTGAATGTGGGTAATGGAAGAGTCCCGGATATGGGAGGGCAGAGCGTGGGTAACAGAAGGGTCGTCGATGGGGGAGGGGTGTGCGTCGGTAACGGAAAGGTCGTGGATGGCGGAGGGGTGAGTGGGGGTAATGGAAGGGTAGTGGATAGGGGAGGGGAGTCTGTGGGTAACGGAAGGGTCGTGGATAGGGGAGGGGTGAGTGTGGGTAATGGAAGTGTCGTGGATAGGGGAGGGCTGAGTGTGGGTAACGGAAGGGTCGTGGATAGGGGAGGGGTGAGTGTGGGTAATGGAAGTGTCGTGGATAGGGGATGGGGTGAGTGTGGGTAACGGAAGGGTGGTGGCAAGGACAGGGGTGAGTGTGGGTAATGAAAGAGTCCTGGATATGGGAGGGCTGAGCGTGGGTAAAGGAAGGGTTGTCGATGGGGGAGGGGTGAGTGTGCGTAACGGAAGGGTCGCAGATAACGGAGGGGTAAGTAGGGGTAATAGATTGGTTGTGGATAGGGGAGGGGTGAGTGCGGGTAACAGAATGGTCGTGGATAGGGGAGGGGTGAGTGTAGGTAACGGGAGGGTTGTGGATAGGGCAGGGGTGAGTGTGGGTAATAGTAGGGTCCTGGATGTGAGGGGTGAGTGTGGGCAATGGAAGGGTCGTGGATAGGGGAGGGGTGTGTGTGGATAACGGAAGGGTCCTGGATAGGGGAGGTGTGAGTGGGGGTAATGGAAGGGTCGTGGATAGGGGAGGGGTCAGTGTGAGTAATGGAAGGGTCGTAGAAAGGGGAAGTGTGAGTGTGGGTAACGAAAGGGTCGTGGATAGGGTACGGGTTACTGTGGGTAGCAGAAGGGACGTGGATAGGGGAGGGTTGATTGTGGGTAATGGAAGAGTCGTGGATAGGGAGAGGTGAATGTGGGTAATGGAAGGGTCGTGGGATGTGGACGGGTGAGTGTGCGTAACGGAATGGTCCTGAATGGGTGAGGGGTGAGCATGGGTAACGGAAGGATCGCGGATAGGGAAGGGGTGAGTGGGATAGAGGAAGGGTGAGTGGGATAATGGAAGGGTAGTGGACAGGGGTGGGGTGAGTCGGCGTAACGGAAGTGTCGTGGGTAGGGGAGGGGTGAGTGTGGGTAACGGAAGGGCCGTGGATGGGGAGGGGTGAGTGTGGGTAATGGAAGGGTCGCGTATGGGGAGCGATGAGTGTGGGTAACGGAAGGTTCATGGATAGGGGAGGGGTGAGTGTGGGTAATGGAAGGGTCGTGGATGGGGGAGGGGTGAGTGTGGGTAACGGAAAGGTCGTAGATAGGGGTGGGGTGAGTGTGGGTAGTCGAAAGGTCGTGGATAGGGGAGGGGTGTGTGTGGGTAACGGAAGGGTTGTGGACAGGGGAGTGGTGAGTGTTGGTAACGGAAGTGTCATGGATAGGGGAGGGGTAAGTTTGGGTAATAGAAGGGTCGTGGATGGGGGTGGAGTGAGTGTGGGTCACGGAAGGGTCGTGGATAGGGGAGGAGTGAGTGTGGGTAACAGAAGGGTCGTGGACAGGGGAGGGGTGAGCGTGGGTAACAGAATGGTCGTGGATGGGGGAGTGGTGAGTGTGGGTAACAGAAGGGTCGCGGATAGGGAAGGGGTGAGTGGGATAGGGGAGGGGTGAGTGGGGTAATGGAAGGGTTGTGGATAGGGATGGGGTGAGTCTGGGTAACGGAAGGGTCGTGGATAGGGGAAGGGTGAGTGTGGGTAACGGAAGGGTCGTGGATAGGGGAGGAGTGAGTGGGATAGGGGAGGTGTGGGTGTGGGTAATGGAAGGGTAGTGGATAGGGGAGGGGTGAGTGGGGTAATGGAAGGGTCGTGGATAGGGGAGGGGTGGGGCGTGGGTAACTGAAGGGTCGTATATATTTGAGGGCTGAGTGTGGGTAACGGGAGGGTGGGGGATAGGGGAGGTGTGAGTGTGGGTAATGGAAGGGTCGGGGATGGGGGAGGGGTGAGCGTGAGTAACGGAAGGGTCGTGGATAGCGGAGGGGTTAGTGTGGATAACGGAATGGTCGTGGATAGGGGAGGGGTGAGAGTGGGAATCGGAAGGGTCGCGGAAAGGGAAGCGGTGAGCGGGATGGGGAGGGGTGAGTGGGGAGAATGGGAGGGTTGTGGATAAGGGAGGGCTGTCTGTGGGTAACGGAAGTGTCATGGATAGGGGAGGGGGTGAGTGTGGGTAATGGAAGGGTCGTGGATAGGGAAGGGATGAGCGTGGGTAACGGGAGGGTCGTGGATAGGGGAGGGGTGAGTGTGGGTAATGGAAGGGTCGTGGATATGGGAGGGTGAGTGTGGGTAACGGAAGGGTCGAGGATAAGGAAGGGATGAGCGTGGGTAACGGGAGGGTCGTGGATAGGGGAGGGGTGATTGTGGCTAACGGAAGGGTCGTGGATAGGGGAGGGGTGAATGTGAGTAACAGAAGGGTCGTGGATAAGGGACGGGTGACTGTGGGTAATGGAAGGGTCGTGTATGGGGAGGCGTGAGTGTGGGTAACGGAAGGGTCATGGATAGGGGAGGGGTGAGTGTGGGTAACGGTAGGGTCATGGATAGAGGAGGGGTGAGTGTGGGTAATGGAAGGGTCGTGGATAGGGGAGGGGTAAGAGTGAGTAATAGAAGGGTCGTGGATGGGGGTGGGGTGAGGGTGGGTAACGGAAATGGTCGAGGACTGTGTCGGGGTGAGTGTGGGACACGGAAGGGTCATGGATAGAGGAGGGGTGAGTGTGGGTAACAGAAGGGTCGTGGACAGGGGAGGGGTGAGCGTGGGTAACAGAAGGGTCACGGATAGGGAAGGGGTGAGTGGGATAGGGGAGGGGTGAGTGGGGTAATGGAAGGGTCGTGGATAGGGTAGAGGTTACTGTGGGTCACAGAAGGGACGTGGATAGGGAGGGGTGATTGTAGGTAATGGAAGAGTCGTGGATAGGGAGAGGTGAATGTGGTTAATGGAAGGGTCGTGGGATGTGGATGGATGAGTGTGCGTAACGGAATGGTCCTGGATGGGTGAAAGGTGAGCGTGGGTAACGGAAGGGTCGCGGATAGGGAAGGGGTGAGTTGGGATAATGGAAGGGTAGTGGATAGATGAGGGCTGACTGTGGATAACGGAAGGGTCGTTCATAGGGGAGGGGTGAGTGTGAGTAATGGAAGGGTCCTGGATAGGGGAGGGGGTGAGTGTGGGTAATGGAAGGGTCCTGGATAGGGGAGGGGTGAGTGTGGGTAATGGAAGGGTCGTGGATAAGGGAGGGGTGAGCGTGGGTAACTGAAGGGTCGTCTATATTTGAGGGGTGAGTGTGAGTAACTGGAGGGTGGGGGATCGGGGAGGTGTGAGTGTGGGTAATGGAAAGGTCGTTTATGGGGAGGGGTGAGTGTGGGTAATGGAAGGGTCCTGGATAGGGGAGGGGTGAGTGTGGGTAATGGAAGGGTCCTGGATAGGGGAGGGGTGAGTGTGGGTAATGGAAGGGTCGTGGATAGTGGAGGGGTGAGCGTGGGTTACTGAAGGGTCGTATATATTTGAGGGCTGAGTGTGGGTAACGGGAGGGTCGTAGATAGGGGTGGGGTGAGCGTGGGTAGTCGAAAGGTCGTGGATAGGGGAGGGATGAGCGTGGGTAACGGGAGGGTCGTGACAGGGGAGGGGTGAGTGATGGTAAGGGAAGTGTCGTGGATATGGTAGGGGTTACTGCGGGGTAACAGAAGGGACGTGGATAGGGGAGTGGTGATTGTGGGTAATGGAAGAGTCGTGGATAGGGGAGGGGTGAATGTGGGTAATGGAAGAGTCGTGGATAGGGAGAGGTGAATGTGGTTAATGGAAGGGTCGTGGGATGTGGACGGGGTGAGTGTGCGTAACGGAATGGTCCTGGATGGGTGAGGGGTGAGCGTGGGTAACGGAAAGGTCGTGGATAGGGGAGGGGTGAGTGTGGGTAACGGAAGGGTCGTGGATAGGGTAGGGGTGAGTGCGGGTAATAGAAGGGTCCTGGATACGGGAGGGGGTGAGTGTGGGTAACGGAAGGGTCGTGGATAGGGGAGGGGTGAGTCTGGGTAATGGCAGGGTCGTGGATAGGGGAGAGGTGAGTGTGGGTAACGGAAGGGTCGTACATAGGGGAGGAGTGAGTGTGGTTAACGGAAGGGTCGTGCATAGGGCAGGAGTGAGTGTGGGTAACGGAAGGGTCGTGCATAGGGGAGGGGTGAGTGTGGGTAACGGAAGGGTCATGGATAGGGATGGGGTGAGTGTGGGTAACGGAAGGGTCGTGGATAGGGGAGAGGTGAGTGTGGGTAATAGATGGGTCCTGGATAGGGAAGGGGTGAGTGTGGGTAACAGAAGGGTCGTAGATAGGGGGAGCGCTGAGTGTGGGCAACGGAAGGGTCGTAGATAGGGGAGGCGTGAGTGTGGTTGGTCGAAGGGTCGTGG